>NC_136269.1:15934282-15951782 GCF_964187855.1 Myxine glutinosa | reverse complement strand
TGCGGCCTACTTGGAAATAATAAAAAGCACAACTTGTGTTCATTTTTATTTAGGGCCTCAGGGGCCAACTAAGGGTGGTCCACCTGTTTGGCATAGGTGCCGCCTTACCGAGGTCTGCAAGCAAGATTCCCTGGCCACTATGGCCGGTCTCCAACAGAGGTGCCCTGCCCCAGAACCTGGGGTCCATCAAGTGGTACTTGGCCGCAGAACAGCGGTCCATAAAGTGGTACATCAACGCAATGCATGCTGGTTCTGAGAATCTCGTGCGCACAATGGCCATCTCACGCACGCTCCCCTCGGCACCCAATGGCGCACAGGTCCTCAAGTGGGAGACAAAAGGGGGGAAGACAAATGAGCGAGGGGTAAGGTCACAAGGGTACACGTCAATAAAGGCAATGCAGGGTGAAGTGCGTACGGAGAGCGAAGTGAGAAAAACTCGTCCCTACCATACGTCACCCCCCCCCCCCTGTCACCTACACTACCCTTGCCCTTACCCCATATTTACAAGAATTTACACCTTTACAAATTCGTCACTACGTCTTGTCTTCCCCATCTTTCCCTTCTACACCAAATTCGTCTCCAATCCCTCTACTTCAAAATTTGCCATCACCAATTCATCATCAATCCTCATAAGGAGGGAGAGATGGAATTACGCACAATGTCACACCCACGTCATGATGCGTCTCACAATCCAAAACATTTGCATCAAAAATAATTAAACATGGCATGGTGCGGAGTACCTGTCACCTCAGGTGAGTGGATGCAGATGGTGCGAGGAGATCCTTCATCCTAACTGTCCTCTAAATGATTTTAACACACTTTACACTACCCGGGGTCTCTCCCCGCCAATCCATTGGCCAACTTACACTATGGGTTCTAAAAACCAAATTCCCATTGACCAAACTGTGGTGCTTCTCAATTTGGGGTCTCACTCCCCCGATTCATCTCCCGGTGCCCTCGCACAATTTCTGGGCTGTGGCGTGTAGCTCTCCCAGCAGGTCTACCCACCTGCACACCTCCACCACTGCAGTTGCCACCCGAGCTTACCTAGCTCCTCACCCTAACCTAACTAACTGGGGAAGGCCCCTCCTGGCTCTGTCACCCCACTGGTGCCCTCTGGCACTGGGCTACCCGGGTCCGTCCTCCGGATCCTCGGGCCCCATCCACAACAACTACTACCGGCTCCCAGAGCCCACCTGCGGCCTCACCTGGCCGACATCCTCACAGTGGTGGAGTGCCCAAACCAACTACACACACTAACAGGCTACACGCCCAGCCATTTCCACAACACTAATGCACCCATCCAATCACCATTCTTCCACCCGCACCACAGATGCCAATATCCAACCACAATTTACCTATACCCTCTACCTAACACTTACACTACCCGCCCCGGATATCCGTGATGGGGGTCCACTCTTCCCCCATTCACACCTCCGCACCATCCGCTCCACTCCACAATTTCCATCATACTCACTCCACGACCATCCATTCCAATACTCCATATATCCCATACCATATATTCCACACAACCATTCTCCATACCTGTTGTTGCACACCTGTGCACTCACACCTGGTGCCACCTGCACCCTCCTTTCTTCCTGGACCATTTGGTCATCACAATACACAATCACCACTACTATCACTCAAACACTGCTCCACACACCTGTTCAGTTGCACACCTGTGCAATCACACCTGTTCAATCTCACCTGTTCAATCCTCAAACACACGGCATCATCTCAGCTAACTACTCCCCTCTGAAACTTGCGCTTCCCAGTCGTCCCTTTAAACTATTGCGCTCCCACGTCATTATCATCCACACTAAACTACCTGCGTCCCCACTACAGGTATCAGTCACTAACTAATCTTAACGTTATCTAATGTCATCTTCTGGGGCCCTACACACAATATCCTAACCCACCCGGGCTAGTTTTCACTGCCATCAACCCCATAACCTAGTGCTCCTTTGCCCCCCTCTGTGAGGGATGACAGAGTTGCCATCCCACCACATGGGGGGCGTTCCCACTATCATCCCCCCCCAGTCCTCTGACGCTACGAACCCCCGTCGCAAGAGGTACTGGGTCCTGCCTCGGCATCTAGAGCCGAGGCGATCCATGAGGGCGCCTGCTCGCCGGCATAAGGTCTTATCCGGTCGGCATGGACGATCCGAGGGGGGGCCCGTGGCCCCATTTTGATTTTAATGACCACGTCACAGATTTGCGACAGGACGACTCCCGGGCCTTGCCAGGGGGAGGTGAGTTTTGGGCACCTGCCCTTCCGCCTCCGGGGATTAAAGAACCAAATCTTCATCCCCGGAGCGTATTGACTCCCCTGGCTCCGGTCGTCGTACCTACGCTTCATCTTGGCCCCCGCCAGATGGAGCTGGCGGCGGGCGAAGGCATGGACCCGCTCCATGCCTTCCTCCAGGTGACGTGCGTAACCCTCCCTCGGCGGTGTATCCGTGGTGTCTGGCACGGGACCGCATAGCAAGTCGGCGGGAGCCCGTAACTCCCGCCCATACATAAGCAACGCTGGACTGCATGCGGTGGCCCCGTGCTGGCTAGTTCGGTAGGCCATCAACAGGTACGGGAGATGTTCATCCCACTCATCCTGACGGGTGGTGGTGAACAATGCCAGTTGTTGGATCAATGTTCGATTGAACCTTTCCACCATCCCGTCAGATTGTGGCCGCAAGGGCGTGGTCCTGGTTTTCCGAATTGACAGGAGTCTGCACACATCTTTTAGCAATTGACTTTCAAAATTTCGTCCCTGATCGGTGTGCAGCTCCTGTGGAATCCCGTGCCGACATACAAATCCTTCTACGAAGGCCTGTGCTACCACCCCTGCTTCTTGGTTGGGGAGGGCATAGGCCTCCGGCCACTTGGTGAAATAGTCCATTACAACGAGGATATACTTATTACCTTGGCGGGTGCGGGGCAGCGGTCCTAGAATATCCATAGCCACCCGCTCAAGGGGGGCCCCCACCTGATGTAATTGGAGGGGGGCCCTCATCCTCCGTGCTGGTCCCTTTTTGGCAGAACAGGCGTCGCATCTCCGACACCAGTCCTGTATGTCGCGCCCCATATTCACCCAATAGAACCTCCGGCGGACCCGAGATATTGTCTTTGTCCTGCCCAAATGGCCGCCGGAGCGGGTACCATGCACCTGTTGCAATATGACGTTCTTAAATTTGTCAGGGACTATCACCAGCCAGGAAGTTCTATCAGAGGGAACCTCCACCCACTTGCGATACAAGATGTTGCCTTTCAATTCCAGGGTCTGCCACTGAGCCCAATACGCCTTTGTTTGCGCCCCGAGGGGGGTGACCTCTTCCCCCTTTGGTCTTTGCCCCAATTTGACCCATTGGAACACCGGCGCCAGAACAGGATCCTCTTGCTGGGCCGTGCTCCAAGCCAACTCTCCAAATTCCTCGTCCGCGGTTAGTGGCAAAATTGGCCCTCTCACCCGGGTTGCCCGGGCGACGAGAATCGGGGCGGAATCGCCCAATTGCTCCCTCTCCTCGTGTCTCGCACAAAATTTACAGTTTTCCCCCAGACAAGGACGCCGAGAGAGTGCGTCCGCATTACCATGGGCCTTCCCGGCCCTATGGGCCACATCAAAATCGTACTGCTGCAACTTTTCCAACCACCTTGCAATTTGGCCCTCCGGTTCCTTGAACCGAAGGAGCCATTGCAAGGAGGAATGGTCAGTTCTAACCAAAAATTTCCGCCGTATGGTTCATGGCAGCCAGCATAGCCAATAACTCTTTGCGAGTGACACAATAATTTCGCTCGGGCCTACTTAAGGCCCGACTATAGTAACCAATCACTCTCTCCACGCCCTCCTGTGTCTGAGACAAAACTGCGCCCAATCCTTCCTGGCTCGCATCCGTGTCCAGGGTAAATGCCCCGTTGTTAGTGGGGTAAGCTAGAAGGGGTGCGGATGTTAGACACCCCTTCAATTTTTGGAAGGCCTCGTGGCACTCCCGTGTCCAATTAAATCGCGTCCCCTTCTCCGTAAGCCGGTGGAGGGGACGGGCCAACTCCGCAAATTTCGCCACAAAGCGCCGGTAGTAGGAGCAGAGTCCCAAAAATCCCCGCACCTCCTTGATGGTACGTGGTGCGGGCCACTCCTCTACCGCTTTAATTTTGTCTGGGTCCGTTTTTACCCCCTCGCGGCCGATCACGTGACCTAGATAGGCCACCTCTCTTGCAAACAAAGTGCACTTACTCGGGTTCAGCTTCAACCCTGCCTGTCTGAGGCACCCGAACACCTGGTCCAAATTAGCTACTGCCTGGGGGAACGTTTTGGCATGTACTAGGACGTCATCCAGGTACACCAGGCATGATTGCCATGGCATGCCGCCTAGTACATGTTCCATCAATCTTTCAAAGGTGGCGGGGGCGTTACACAAACCAAACGGCATCACAGTAAACTGATACAGTCCCTTACCTGTGGAAAATGCCGTTTTCTCCTTCCCTGCCCTATCCATCTCCACCTGCCAATACCCACTCTTGAGGTCCAAAGTTGAGAACCAATTTGAGCCCGCAACGGCATCGAGGGTGTCATCAATCCTTGGCAGGGGATATGAGTCCTTGAGTGTCACGTTGTTTAGCTGGCGATAGTCCACGCAGAACCGCGTGGTCCCATCCTTCTTTTTGACCAGCACAACAGGTGACATCCAAGAACTTCCCGAGGGCTCGATCACACCTGCGTCGAGCATTTTTTCAACCTGCTCGTCAGCTTCCGCCCTCTTGCTCCAAGGGAGCCGTCGGGCGGCCTGACGAATAGGCCGGGCCTCACCGGTGTGGATCTGATGTTTCACCAGGCCCGTACGTCCAATATCCTCGGTGGACAAGGAGAAGAGGTCCAAATGGGACCCAACCAGTTTGTGTAAGGCCTCCCTCTGGGTACCTCCCAACTCTACACTACTACGATTTACCATCTCGCAAATGGGATCGGGCCAATTCCTAGAACTTATTGAAGGCTCCCCCTGGGGCCGGCTCGGCTGGACGTTCTCGCCCCTCACTGACGCGACTTCTCTAACTGGGGTGCAGCCAGCTACCTTCGTGCCCCTCACTATAGTGCGTGGTTCTGTGCTAATATTAATTACTCGGACGGCCACCACCGGCCCGTCCGTTTTTACAAGGGTACGGCCCACGATTAAACCAGGTATGGATAGCGCTGCCACCGGTTCGACCAGGCCGCAGGATTCCTGCCATGTCGGGCGAGCTGACCATCGGGCCGGCACTATGGCCCCGGCCCCCGGAGGGATGGTCACGGCCTCAGGAGCCTCCAGCTCCACCCTCTCGGCCGTGCTCACCCCCTCCAATGGTAGCTCTTCCACTCCCCATCGCAGGATCCCCCGACTCAAGTCGATTTTACAACCGCTGGCAGTCAACAAATCCAACCCTATTAAGCATGGGTCGCACACCTCCGCCACCCAAACCTCTATCTCTTGCTTTACCGATCCCAACTTGAGGGTCACAAAACCACGCCCTATGATCGGAGCCGTTGCCCCGGTAGCCAACTGCAAACTATGATTTTCCAGACGCTGGATTTTACCCCAGCCGTCTGCACTCGAATTAAGGACCACGGGGCTGATGATCGTGGCGCTGGCTCCCGTGTCCACCACGGCGTCTACCCCCACGCCGGCAATTTTGCACCGAATTGTCAAACTACCCGTCCCAATTCGGCCACAATGAATGACCTGTCGCGTCAACGAGGGCTTCTCTCCATCCCCTACTGCCGAACACCGCCCTGCATGCCCGGCACGTTCTAGTTTCCCGGGCCCTGGCGGGGGGATGTCTGAGGTCGGCTAGGCCGATCTATACGGGGCGGAGTTGAGGGCATCGGTTGGCGGGAAACGTCCCGGCGCGGAGCTCGACACTCCCATGCACGGTGACCCATCCGAGCACAATTATAGCACCTCACCTGGTATGGTAAGGTGCTTGCCTCCGGTATTCCAAATTCCCCCCCCCCCCTGTATGTCCGAATTGGGGTACTCTGTCGGGGACTACCGGGTGCCACCGCTGGGGCCGCCTGCCATGGTCCAGGTCCCGCCAGGCGCCGATCCACTAACCTCCGGACCATGCTCTCCAGGTCAGGGCCCCCGTCGGGGGCGGGCCCCCTTGGGGGGCCGCCCCCCATCACGGGCCCCATCTGACGCACCGCCACTGCGTGGCGCTCGCCTCCCCGGGCCAGGGGCCTCGCTGCTTCCCAACGGGCTGCAGCGTCGGCCGCCTGACTCATGGTTTGCGGGCGCCACATGGCGAGCTGTTGCCGGAGCTCCAGATCCGGAAGGGCCTGAATAAAGTGATCCAGAGCCAGGCTTTCCTGGGAACTCGCTGCCATGTCCGCGTGTGCAATCCCGACCGCGCGGCGAATATCGTGAGCAAGTTCCCCGATGGTCTCCTGGGGCTTGCGTTTTCGCTGCGCAAGTTGAGCTTTAACAAGCTCGCTTTGCTGTTCAATGCCGAACCGATTAATTAATGCCGCACGGAGAGCTGACAGGGTGAGAGCACCCGGTGGTAAAGCCGTCAGCACCTCCGCCGCCGCACCGCGCAGTGCCCCCACCAGGTGTACTCCACCTTCGTCCGGATTCCAACCGTTGCCTTTACACACGTACTCAAACTGCGCCAGGTACGCCCTCAAATCACTCTTGCCATCATACGGCGCGAGTGGGACCTTGTGGGCGCCCGAAGGTCGGACCCCGCGCGTCACTCCTTGCGGGATCAACGCGGGACCAACCCGTTCGGGCTCCCACAGTACGCTATTCCCGGGGGGCTCCCGCGCGTCCCCCGTCCCTCCAAACACTACCCCTCCTGGTGTCGATGCCTGGGTCGCCCCTCCGCAACCCGCTACCCACGCCATACCCCCACATCCTTGCTCACCAGCACCCCCCTCACTCCCCATAGCCAAACCTCCTTGCACACCTCCCCTGTCCATCCACTCCGGACCAGTCATACATCTTACCATTGGTCCCTCACGAACACCCGGGTCTACACCACCCCCCAAGCCGACTGAATCTCCCCTCACATCATATACATTGCCACTCACCTCCGTACCTCGTCGTCGCACCTCCTCTGCCACCTGCAAACTTTTTATTTGGTTAGTGAGCACCTCTTCATGATTTGAACACAGACCTTGTACATATTCCATGACTTCCTCCTTTATCTCCCTCTTAGTTTCCCTCCGTCTCTTCTTAATTTCACTCACCCCCTCTTCCACCTCCTCTAATTTTTCCTTTACCTCCTTCATCTCCCGGTGCGCCCCCTCTATCTCTTCCTCTAACGCCACCTTAACTGTTTCTATGTGCGTCCTCACCTCTCGGTCCTTCGTCTCCATTACTTCTGTCACCTCCTCCAACTTCTTCGTCAACCCCTCATGTACCATTTGACATTCCTTTTGTGTTGCTATTAATTCGTTTTTAATGTCCTTTTGTGTCGCTTTTAAACCCCCGATGATTGCAGTGTTCTTTTCCACTTGGTCCGCTAGTTCCCTTTGTCCGACTGTCAGCTGTTCTACTCCCTTCGTCAGACCCTCTATGCCCCCCTGTAACCTAGCCGTATTATTCCTCACCTCTTTCTCCATACGCTTCTCACCTCGCTTTACCTCCTCGCGTAGCCCCGAAACCTCCTCACTTACACCTCGTCGTATCCCCTCTTTCATCTCCTCCATCTCTTTTGTAGATGCCACCCTCATCTGTCCCAATTCATCCCTCTGAGCATCCAGTTTACTTTCTAACCCGATTTGCACCTCCTCTATCTGGTTCCCCATTCGTTTGATTTCCCTGGCAGATTGTTCCCCTATTTCCCACAATTTGTCTTCCATCCTATTTTCTAACCCCATTAACCCATTTTTCACCTCTTTTATCCCGTTGTCTAACCCCTCAAAATTATTGTCTAACTTCCCAAATTTCTTGTCTAACCCCTCAAAATTATTGTCTAACTTCCCAAATTTCTTGTCTAACCCCTCACCAGTACCCCTCGCTTCGTCCCTCATTACCCCCCAATTGCTCACTCTGAGCCCTCATTTGCTCACTCTGAGCATCCATCCGGTTCCCCATTCCTAAAATTTGGTTTCTCATCCCCCTGTTCTCTTCCCTCTCCTCATCCGCCTTGACCATGAAGGCCTGCATCTGCTGCATGAATAGGCCCCAGTTCATTGGTGCTGCGGCCGCTGCTACGGTCACGGGCGCGGCAAAATTTGGTGCCGCTACACCCACGTGCGCGAGGACGCCATTTTGCGCGCCTGAAGCCTCGTGCGCGAGGACGCCATTTTGTGCGTCTGATACCCCCTCAACCGCCTCCTCATTGCTCTCCTCCTCCCTTTCTTCCCCTAAGTCCTGGGTTACCCATAACCCGTCTATCTCCCCCACCGACATCCGATCGCCTTGATTGTCCATGGCGCGATCTCAAAATTCGGGTTTTATAAAACAAAATTTCGGCAGCTCGTAATTTTGACCAACATTTTTTTTTTTTTTCCTACACGTTTTAAAAATTTGGTTCCGGCCTCGAATCTCACTCCTCGACACCAATTGTTACGGATCGCGGATTAGATGTTACTTTGGGCCGAGCGGATGGTCCACCGCGACCGTTACAGGATCCCCAATTGGCCCGACTCCCCAAACGTTGACCAGATCGCACCACGGATATTCAATCGGGAAACCTCTAAAGCGACCGAAAGAGAAGGAAGAGAGAAGAAGACAGAGTACGGAGGAATAACAGGATTTATTATACACACTAACAAAAAGAAGGAGCGATCAAAATTATTTACAAGCAATGGATGGAAGAAGCAGTCACACAGTGCATCGTTAGCTTATACTAGTCTATTTACTTAACCCCAGGACAACGATTAGGACAGACGACGTTCACACTTACACGGGGGAAATTGCAGGCAGGAATGGCGGAGGTGGGTTGCTGGAGAGGGAGGCAGGGTCAGGTCCCTGCAACCGGCAGGGCTGGAGGTAGCAGCTCTCAATTCTTTGCGTTTTTGGCGGGAAAACCCTCGGTCGCGTCGACACTGCTGATGCTGTGGACGTCACGCGCTGGCTCAGTCACACCTGCTCCTCTCCTTCTGGTGGAGCCGTCTCCCTCCTCTCAGCGCGTCTCTCCAAAGCTTGTTTCATCTCCAAGTACCTCTCCTTTTTGGTTTGGAGCGTCTCTCATCTCTAGGCTCACAGCTCACCTCTCCTCTCATCTCATCTGCCGAAGCAGTCCCTTCCAGTCGCTTTTATTACTCGGGTCGGAATCAAGCCGCCGGCTGCAAGGGCACGCCTACCGGGTCGCTCACCGCGGTGCTGGTTGGCTGTTAGGGCTGTCCGATTCACCCTTTGATCATGACGACGTACCACGCCTGTGAGTTGGCGGCTCCTACCCCCCTCTTCTCCGAGATTAGCACATGCGCAATGGCGGCTTGTGGGATTGAACACCACTCGCACCGCTTTTGAAAGGAACTTTGGAGAGCGGAGATGTTTGGGGAAATTGAAAGGGGCCTACGCTTATTTCGTTTGATACAATGCAGTCAATCTAGTGGGAAACACATATTTAGCCTACATAGAATAAGGAAATAAACTATTTAAAAAGATATATCGTGGCCTGTGTGTAAGTTTCATGGAATTAACTAGGAGGACGGCTGCGACCATTATTTACATTACGAGGGTGTTACACACAACAAAACCATACTTTTCACATTCGTTACACTTCCTCCAAAATTGTTACACTTTTCAAAACCGTTACACTTCTCAAATTCGTTACATATATATATATATATATATATATATATATATATATATATATATATATATATATATATATATATATATATATATATTGTTACGCAACTGTGATTAACACCACAGTTACGGATGGCCGATTTGCGAGACTTTAACTCCCGAGGCGAACACTCAATGGCGGACTCAAGTTCAACACAAACGCGCGGAATGGCGGGTCACAGCGAAGGCTCCGCAGCCTTACCTATTAAAATCAAACACCCAGGAAAACTGCGTTCAGATATATATACAGAAAATAATATAAGGATTTATTATCGAATAGTAATACAGTGAAAAAGCCGCGCCGGTAAATCTAATAACTCTAATCGGGACGTCCCCACGACTGACAGCAAACACGAAACGAGGGAGATTAATTACAAAAAGAACACGTCACGTCGTTCAAAATGTACGCGGATTCGGGCTTATCTGGTCTTTGTCGTCTTGGTTGCGGCCGTCCGACACCGCTCCCTTTTGGCCCGATCGCACACCACCAGGTCCTTCGCTCCAAGCTCCACGAGGCCCCGCTCCAAGCACCACGCGTCCGCCGCGAGGCCAGCAGCTTCACACGAGGACGATATCCACCAGGCCCGTGCACCAATGGTTCTTGTGCCAACAACCCAACTTGCGTGTGTAACCAGAGCGACTGCCAGGAACTCAACTGCGTGTGTACTGCCCGCGTCTGCTCAGAGAGACTCAACTCCTGCTTCTGTCTCCGTATCTCAAAAAGCAAGCAAGCAAGCCCCGAAATGGCATCCGACCGTCGCCTATATTGGTGGCTGATGACGTCACATTGGCGCACTCCTCAGCCAATGATAGCCTCCAACTCGCCCAGGTCACGCCCTCTGGCGTCATCGCTCCACTCCTGACATCGCTGCACTCCCTGGCTCCCCACCCCACGGTCCTGGTGGCATAACACGTGGCAGGCGAGGTTTGTAGGCCTTGGAGGTGCGAACGGCGGCGGCCAACCGTGGCGGTGTTTTTGGCCTGTTTGTTCTGAAGTCATTGTCAGGGAAAGGAATTATTTAATGTTGCGCTAAGGACCTATCTAATGTTTATGTGGTTTGCAGTGCCATAATGGACAAAGGTTTGACTACTAGGTGAAACTCACAGGGGCGTTACCTTTAATCCCTCACTATTTACCACTCGAACCTCCAGGTAGATCCACAATCATACATCTTACCCCGACAAACGCCTAAACATCGAGTACTTATTACATGTAGAGTCCCTGTCACGACAGCCGAATACCTACCTATTCAGATCTACCTAGCTCTAGATATTGCTCTACCAAATTCATAACACAGCCCCCCCCCTGGAACCGTAGCTCCTGCAAGGTTCACCGCAGGCGCTACCATTCCAGCCTTAACACTTACTGTCACACACTTAATTAACCTATGAAATAAATCAGGAGGGCTGTGGGAAGTGAGTCGGACTACCTACCTACACTTCCTTAACATGCTGAACCCCTTAACCATCATGCAAGTATGTACATTTTCTTCCTTGTTCCTGTGGAGGGAGGAACAAACAACACACCACACTAACTTAACCACAAAACTTAACCATCTTCCCAAAAACTCAAAACTCTAACCTTTGTACATACCCCGGTCTACAGACCGCGTCCCCCGGTGGATGCCACAAGACACAACCTTACCTGCGGGGCCATCCCCAATGCATCCCCCTAAATTTCCACGGGCCCTGTCCAGTTGTTACAGGTGAGTGACACGGCTCGGTGGATTTCGCCCACATTCATGCAACACAGACCCCTTAACCACTCATTCTCATTCCATAGGTCATCAAGGCATTTCAAAAATCAACAAAGCACTTATTTCAATACACCCCCTGCAGGACCATGGCATTGATGTCATTCACGTGTGTGTGCATTCCTCAACTAGGCAGCGGGGAGGTACCGCACAAAAAGATGGTGGGGGCGCATCAGGCTGTGGTGCCCGCAGTCCCAAAAACAAGTCAACCGACTTACAAGTTCATTGCCCCCCCCCCCCTTTACCTCTTGGCCCCGTGACAGCCCAACAGCCCCTTTCCGCCGTTACCTCGCCGGTGAGGGTCTCCACACACACCAGGCTCCTTTGCCTCCTGCTTTCGCGCAGCAACACGGGTCACCAGGGGACTTCCTCACCCCGCGGCGCCCAACCAGACCCTCCACCGACGAGCTCCAATTTCCAGTTACCACCGGCTGCCAGGGGTAATTGCCGCAGAGGGGGGCCCGCAGGCATCGCTCCTCAGAGCTTGCTCTGTACCTGCGGACACACACACCTTCCCCACCCACAAGACCCCAAAACACACTTCCTCCCCCACTGCCATTCAATTCTCCACACAACTCAGCACAATTCCATAGATGGTGTAAAAGGTGTTACAAGGCTTGCCATGGCCTGCTACATGTGAAATCCCATTCACAGTTCGAATCATTGAATCCTTACACATTGCCATTAGCACATTTCCAAAAAGCACAATTATCACCCCTCATTATCTCCAATAATCATCACTCACTCTCCAGGTTCCACTCTCACGACCACATCAAAACACCTAACCACAACACAAAAACATACGCCACCCACAAGACACTGTGTGGCTCCCATTCCATCCCCTCACCGGCCATGTCATCATTCTCACCCGCCTCCCAACTCCAAATTACATGTCCCCAATTTCCAAAGCAAGTCCTGAAGCCTGGGACAATACTCCTCAAAACACTCACCTCAAGTGCAGGTAGTTGCAGGTTGGTCGGGTTCAAGAGTGTCATCCACCACACCTAATTTCCCCCTCACCCTTCCAATCCACTCCGGAGCCTCCCGACCCATGTAGGAGCTCAATCTATCCCCGTGAACTATCTGTGGAAGGGTATGCGGGCCCATCTGAATTTTGAACACCACATCAGTCACCTGCCGAAGCACCACCCCAGGGCCCTTCCAAGGTGAAGTGAGTTTTGGGCACACCCCCTTCCTTCTCCGGGGCCAGTAGAGCCAAACAAGGTCTCCAGGAAGGAACCGAGGTGTGTGAGCCCGAGCGTCATACCGCGTTTTCATCTGCGAAGAAGCCAAGCCAATTTGCTTCCTCGCAAACTCATGAGCCTTTTCCATGCTCGCTTTCAAATTGGTTGCATAGCTCTCCACAGTTGGCTCACCCGGTTCCCCTGGTGACGGTCCCATCAACAAATCTGTGGGGACTCGCATCTCCCTACCGAACATCAACAAGGCGGGGGTGCACCGAGTGGTCGCATGCTGGGCGGTCCGGTATGCCATCAATATAAAGGGAAGGTGCTCGTCCCAATCCTGTTGGTTTTCAGATGTAAAGAGGGCCAATTGTGTCAACAGTGTCCGGTTGAACATCTCTACCATCCCATCCGATTGAGGCCTAAGGGGGGTCGTCCGGGTCTTATGAATTTGGAGGAGCTCGCACACCGACCGCAGGAGGGCAGATTCAAAGTTCCGGCCCTGGTCAGTGTGTAGCTCCCTTGGGACGCCAAATCGGGAGAAGAATCCCTCAACTAGAACTTGAGCTACCAGCCGGGCTTCCTGATTGGGCAATGGGTAGGCCTCTGGCCACTTGGTGAAGTAATCCATTGCCACCATAATGTACCGATTCCCTCGGCGGGTGGCTGGCAGGGGCCCCACCACATCTACTGCCACCCGCTCGAGCGGTGCCCCGACATTGTACACCTGGAGCGGGGCCTTGCGCGCACGTGGGGGTCCCTTCTTACCGCGGCAGAGGTCGCAGGATCTCACCCAATTTTGAATGTCTCTGCCCGAATTCACCCAGTAGAACCTCTGCCGTAATTTGGACAAAGTCTTGGCCACGCCCAAATGTCCCATTGTCCTAGTCCCATGCACGTGCCCCATAACCACTTCCTTCAATTTGTTGGGTACAATTATCAACCAGGAAGCTACATCACCCATTGGTGTCACCCACTTTCTGAACAAATAGCCCTCTTTCAACCCCAACATCTGCCACTGTGCCCAATAGGCCTTTACCTGGGCTCCGTGTGGAGCAATCTCCTCCCAAGAGGGTCTTTTGTCCTCCTCTAGCCAATGAAAAAGGGGCCCCAAAACAGGATCCTCCCTTTGACTCTCTTGCCAATTCACATCGCCCAATTCCTGTGGGGGTTGTGGCAAAGTTCGCCTGGTCACTTTTGCTGCATATAGGCATGCATCAATTTGGCCCTGCCCAATTGGATCCTTGGCTTCTTGTCTATCGCAAAATTTACACTGTGCCTCCCAACAGGGGCGCCGAGAGAGAGCGTCTGCATTGGCATGTGCTTTGCCAGGCCGATGTTGCACAGTGAAATTATACTGCTGCAGCCTCTCAAGCCACCTTGCAATTTGTCCCTCCGGCTCTTTGAACCGAAGGAGCCATTGCAAGGAGGCATGATCCACTCGGATCACAAACTCCCTCCCATAAAGGTAAGGGTGAAAGTGTCCGACTGCAGACAGCAAGGCCAATAGTTCTTTGCGGGTAACGCAATAATTTCGTTCGGGCCTCGAAAGTGCCCGACTGTAATACGCAATAGCCCTCTCGACTCCCTGTTGCATTTGTGACAACACAGCTCCCAATCCCTCCTGGCTCGCATCTGTGTCCAGGATGTAATTGCCATCATCCGTCGGGTATGCTAAAACTGGGGCCTCCACCAGACGTTGTTTTAAGTGACTGAATGCCTCGATGCAGCTCTCTGACCATACAAATTTGGCTCCTTTCTCTGTCAATTTGTGCAACGGTCTTGCAATTTCCGCGAAATTTGCCACAAATCTCCTGTAGTACGAGCAGAGGCCCAAAAATCCTCGGACCTCCCTTACATTTTTAGGGGCGGGCCACTCTTTTACAGATTTTACCTTTCCAGGGTCAGTGGCCACGCCGCTCTCACTGATCACGTGACCCAGGTAAGTCACTTCCCTCCTGAAAATTTCACACTTGCTCGGATTTAATTTCAACCCGGCACCCCTTAATCTCCCAAATACGTCTGACAAATTTTCGACAGCCTGTTCAAATGTGGGAGCGTGGACCAATACATCATCCAAATAGACGAGGCAAGTCTGCCACGGTAAGCCAATTAAAACACGTTCCATCAGACGCTCAAACGTGGCAGGGGCATTGCACAATCCAAAGGGCATGACGACAAACTGCCAGAGACCCTTTCCTGTGGTGAACGCCGTTTTCTCCCTCGCCTCTTTATCCATTTCCACCTGCCAATAACCACTCTTTAAATCCAACGTGGAGAACCACGTTGAGCCTGAAACGGCATCGAGGGTGTCATCGATCCTTGGCAGGGGATACGAGTCCTTGAGTGTCACATGATTGAGCTGGCGGTAGTCCACACAGAACCGAGTGGTTCCATCCTTCTTCTTCACCAGCACAATGGGTGACACCCAAGGACTCACCGAGGGCTCGATAAATCCGGCTCTTTCCATTTTGCTCACCTGTTCCTCTGCCTCCTCTTTCTTAGTGAACGGGAGCCGCCTCGGCGGTTGGCGAACAGGCCGAGCCTCGCCAGTACTAATTTTGTGCCTGACGAGACTCGTGCGTCCAACATCCTCGGGGGAGAGAGAAAAAACACCCAAGTTCTTACCAACCAAATTGTGCAACGTCTCTACCTGCTCCGATGTTAGGCCCTCTTCAGAGCGTGTCATCATGTCCCGCACTCCCTCTGACCAATCACATTTCCCCAAATTTTGCCCTCCTTCCGGCTGTACTGGCAAGCATGTGGATCCACCTCCTCCGGTGACCTCTACTACACTACTGCATTTGGCTACGATGGCTCCGCCCCTTATAGTGCGGGGGCTGTCGGACAAGTTGAGCAGCCTGACTGCCAGCATAGGCCCACGGGTGTCTACGAGGGTGCGACCCACCATTAATTCCTCCGTCCCCTGCGAGGACCACGACTCCACTAGCCCCAGCTGGCCAATGGGTTGAGCACCTGCTGCTAACTCTGCCATCACGACTCTCTCGGACCTGGGAGGCACGGTCACAGTGCGCGGCACCTCCAGCCACGTCCCCTGCACCTCCTCGTCATCCCCCAGTCCCATTAACTGCAGCCTCTCGGTGCCCAACCACATATGACCACGCCCAAGGTCTAATTGGCAGTCATGTTCCACCAGGAAACTCAGCCCCAACAGACACTGATCGCACACCCCCGCCACCCACACAACCACGCTGACCTCCAGGCCACCCAACTCCATCCTCACCACTCCGCGTCCCAATATTGGTGCCGTTGCCCCCGTAGCCAGTTGAAGGCTGTGTCCTTCTACCCTATCAATTTTGTCCCAGCCTCCAACACTCTGGTCTAGCACACCCGGATTGATAATGGTGTCACTGGCTCCAGTGTCCACCACAGCCTCACAAAATTCTCCCTCAATTTTGCATCTAACCCTTAGATTACCTGTGCCAATTTGTCCGCAATTCACTACTTCCACCAAAGGAGGGCGCTTCTCCACACACTTGCCAGCCGAGCATGGCCCCATATGCTCGGCTCGTTCTAGTTTCCCGCACACTCTACCGCTATTGGCCCGGGCGGAGGTGGTGGTCCTCTGTCTGGCACCTGCGGACCTACTGGGGGCCCCCTCCTTTCTGGACTGCGAAGCCTGTCAGGAGGTGGGGGCCCATATGGTTGCCGACAATTCCTCTGACTGTGCCCTCTTCTCCCACATCTAAAACAAGTCCCCAAGAACGGACCCCTCTGGTAGCCAGGCGGAGCCCCCCTTTCTCCCGGCCCAGCCCGATAAAAATCAGGCCGTCCCGATGGCCAACCTGGACCACCCTGCCGTGACTCGCTCCCTGCAAATTGTCCCCCCATCAAATTTGTCAGCTGGCGGCTGATTCCCCTTAACATTCGCCCGATGTCATCCTCTGGCTTTTCCTGATCCCGCACCTCGGCCTTCCGTACCGTCACAGGTGCCCTCTCCGATGCGCGGTTCGACCTTCTCAAAAAGGTCAGTCTCGCCGCGCATTCCGCTGCCCGGTGCACCGTGGGTGGGTCCTGTAACTCCACCAACGTCCGGACCTCAGGATCAGGGAGAGCCGCCATAAATTTTTCTATCGCCAGCTTGTCCCACGCCTGTGCTGGTAGGTCCCTGTATGCTATCCTCACAGATTGGTATATATCCTGGGCCAGCTCCTGCAACGTCTCATTAGGCTTTTGCCTGCGATGCAGCAGCTGTGCCCTGACCAGGTCGCACCTTGCGCCTGTCCCGTACCTGTTATTCAAGGCCTCACAAATGGCCTTGCTGGTCAATATTCCCTCTGGGACTACGTTTAACACGTCGGCGGCTGACCCCCGCAGTGTCGCCACCAGATTCCCCATGCGCTCCCGCTCTCCCCAACCATTGAGCTGAGACACGCACTCAAATTGTGTCAGGAAAGCCTCGAGGCTCCCTGATCCGTCAAAATGTACGAGGGGGATTGTTTTTCCAGAGACTCTATTCCCCGATTCCTCTCTGTCCAAATCCAGTCCGGGGCCAAAACACCCCCCCAACTGGGTATTCCGTTTCGGAGCCTCTGGTGTCCAAATGTGGCTCGTGGTGAGGGTCTCCTGGGTCACCTTAATCTGGTCCTGAAGATGTTTAACCGACCTACTCACCTCTTCCTTCAGGCTCTCTTGAACCCGACCAACCTCCTTCTTGATGGTATTGTCCCAGATCTCCAGTCGCTCCTGCATAAAATCACTCACCCTTTCATTATCCATTAGTGGCCCCCACAGGCCTTTCTCAATTAACCCTTGCTCCTGCTCT
>NC_136269.1:15868325-15934082 GCF_964187855.1 Myxine glutinosa | reverse complement strand
CGCATGGAGCAGCTTCGAAAAGACGTGACCTCGCCGTGATCTCGCGAGATCTCCGAAAGTTGGCATCTTTAGCCAACTTGTCCCTACTGTTTGGTGCAAGCTTATGAATCGATGCTTTTCAGCAAAGGGGCGCCAATTAGATTCATACAGCTGCATGAAGAAGTAAATGTATTTTATTTGCCAGATGTCGGGCACCCCTTTGTATGAATTTTTCTTGAGCATTACTTGGTTCCTCCTCAGAACACAAGGGTAGTAGGCCTACAGCAAGCACATGAGATTTTTGAATGTCCCTTCTTTTCTGTTGTTCGACATTTTCTATAAGCTATGGAATGTCCCTTCTTTTCTCTCCTTTGCCACATGGCACATCCCATATATAGGTGCCTTTTCTCTGCCCCTGGCATTTTACCCAAGAATGTCCCTTCTTTTCTATTGTTTGCCACATGGCAACAACAGGCATTTTAAGGCCATTTTCCCTGCTGGAGTGGGGGTTAGCCTTGCGGTCCCCATGACAATCTTCTCCATTTTGCCCTATTTTCTGCATCTCCCCTTGTTAACCCCCTTGCCCGCATTTCTTCTTCCACCATCTTTAGCCAAGTCTTTCTCGGTCTTCCCTGTCCTCTACTTCCTTCCACATTCATTTCCATCACTCTTCTCAAGCAGTCACTTTCATCCTTCCTCAACACATGACCAAACCATCTCAACCTGTTTGTCTTCACAGCATCCATCAGTCCATCACAGGCTCTATTCCCATCATTTGTCTTCCTCTTTCTCAACGATACTCCACACATCCAACGAAGCATTCACATTTCCACCCTTTCCAGCCTTCGTTGCTGCTCTACGCTCATTACCCATGTCTCGCTCCCATAAATCATAACACTTCTCACACATGCAGCAAACACCTTTCCATTCAGCTTCAACGACACCCCCCTCCTCGTCAGCACGCCACTCAGTTCCCGAAACTTCTTCAATGCACATCTCACTCCAGCAACCGTTGCCGAGTCTGATCCACCTTCTTCATTCAGCATGTCTCCTAGGTAGCAAAATGTTTTCAAACCTTCCAGCCATCTCCAAGATCCAACTCAACATTTCCTCCATCTGCAGCTCCCTCTGTGCACACCTTACATTTGAATGTAGCTGCCACACTGGTTAATGACCCTCTCAGACCACTACATTTTTTATGAACCCACTCAGCGCACATTGTACATTGAATGGAGTTCACTCCGACACCCTTCCTGCACACAGCACATGGCCACTTCCCAGATCTTTCCACCTCACCACATGCTTTATTTACCACTCGCCATCACCTTCGTCTTTCCTATATTTACCTTCAGACCTTTTGTCTCCATACATTCCTTCCACTTGTTCATCTTTTCCTTCAGTCCATCCATACTTTCCACAATCAACACCAGATCATCTGCATACAACTCCCACGGTAAACCCTCCTTTACGTTCTGAGCCAGCATCTCCATCACAGCTACAAATAGTAGTGGACTTAGTACCGACCCCTGATGCACTCCCACCTTCACCTCAAACTCATCACTGTTCCCGTCCTTTGTCCTTACAGCTGTGCGCGCTCTTTCGTGCATTGCCATCACTACTCTGATCAACCATTCCTCCACTCCTAACTTCCTCAATGCCCATGTCAACTTCCTCAATGCCCTCACATGATCGGGTTCTACTTTGCGTGGAACCCTATCGAATGCTTTCTCCAGATCAACAATGATCAACAATGATGTGCCACATGGCACATCCCATATAAAGGGGCCTTTTCTATGCCCCTGACATTTTTCACAAGATACATTTTAAATACAAACAAAATGCATTTGTTCATTGTACAAGACTTTATTCAAGACAATACAAAATACTTGAAAAAGTAAGGGGAAAGGATATTCAACACAGATGGGATTCAAACCCACAATCCCCAGCTTTAGAGTCTGATACTTTATCCATTAGGCCATTGAGCCAGCACATTATAATTTATTTATTTTTAACATTTTAAAGGGGTATAAAGTGTGTATAAATGTATATTTACAGATATTTAATATACCAGTAGAAGCTGACAAACGAATTTTCAGTCCCCATGTTAAAGTTGCATACAGTGAAACGATCCCATATAAAGGCAGAGGCGCCTTCGTGCCTCCCTTTCATTATTCAAGACGATATAAAATACTTCAAAAAGTAAGAAGAAAATAATTATTCAACCCAAATGGGACTCAAACCTACACTCCTAAGCTTGGGATTCTGATGCCTTATCCATGAGGCCATTAAGCCAGCCCATCAGATTTGGGTAATAACATTTTGAAGAGTTATAAAGTGTGCATATATTTTGATATATTTCTTCATGTACACAGTCATGTGAAAAAGTAAGTACACCCCTTGTAAAGTTTTGACTTTTTCAACATATTTCAACATACAGCCATTTGATCTTCATTTCAACAATATTGATAGATAAAGGTGATATAATATGACAAATATCATGAAACATTTACATTTTGTAGTCCATTGTATAATTTAAACAAACATAAATGCAAATTTCGCATGTGGAAAAAGTAAGTACACCCCATGAAACAACTGGTGAGGTGGAAACAACTGGGAAGTGGCTATGTGCTGTGTGCAGGAAGGGTGTCGGAGTGAACTCCATTCAATGTACAATGTGTGCTGAGTGGGTTCATCAAAAATGTAGTGGTCTGAGAGGGTCATTAACCAGTGTGGCAGCTGCATTCAAATGTAAGGTGTGCACAGAGAGAGCTGCAGATGGAGGAAATGTTGAGTTGGATCTTGGACATGGCATGAAGCTGGAAGGTGTGAAAACATTTTGCTACCTCGGAGACATGTTGAATGGAGAAGGTGGATCAGACTCGGCAACGGTTGCGAGAGTGAGATGTGCATGGAAGAAGTTCCGGGAACTGAGTGGCGTGCTGATGAAGAGGGGAGTGTCGTCGAAGTTGAAGGGAAAGGTGTATGCTGCATGTGTGAGAAGTGTTATGATTTATGGGAGCGAGACATGGGTCATGAATGTAGAGCAGCAACGAAGGCTGGAAAGGGTGGAAATGCGAATGGTACAGTGGATGTGTGGCATATCGTTGAGAGAGAGGAAGACAAATGATGAATTGCGAAAGATGATGGGAATAGAGCCTGTGATTGATGCTGTGAAGAGGAACAGGTTGAGATGGTTTGGTCATGTGTTGAGGAAGGATGAAAGTGACTGGTTGAGAAGAGTGATGGAAATGAATGTAGAAGGAAGTAGAGGACAGGGAAGACCGAGAAAGACTTGGCTAAAAATGGTAGAAGAAGAAATGCGGGCAAGGGGGTTAAACAAGGAGAGATGCAGAAAATAGGGCAAAATGGAGAAGACTGTCATGGGGACCGCAAGGCTAACCTCTGCTCTCGCAGGGAAAATGGCCTTACATTTTAAGTTATTGTTGTTGTTGTATGCAATACCCTGTGGTATATGCCCAGTTGGTCAAGAGTTCATCCTACAGCAAGATAATGACCCCAAACACACCTCCAGGCTATGTCAAAACTACCTTCGAGGAAAAGAACAAGACTGAAAGCTTCAAATCATGGAATGGCCAGCACATTCTCCAGACTCAAACCCCATCGAGCTGGTTTGGGATGAACTGGACAGAAGGGTGAAAGCAAAGAAACCTACAAGTGCAACACATTTGTGGGAACTTCTGCAACAGTGTTGGGAAGAACTTCCCGAACAATATTTGATTTCCATTGTAGAAAGAATGCCACAAGTGTGTTCGGCGGTGATATCTGCACAAGGTGGCTACTTTGCCGAATCAAAAATGTAAATTAAATTTTGTTAAACAAAATGATTCTATGATTTCTTTTTTATCTCCAATTGTTTATTTGTTCTATGCTTAATTTCAGAGTACATTGAGACATTAAACTGTGTAAATTTCAATAAAAACTGGAAAAATTGAGGTGTTCTAAAACTTTTGACCGGTAGTGTACATCCTGCTCCTGTTTTATAAGTTCACCATAAACACCTGATGACAAGAAATCTTGGAATGATGTGATAAAGTGAGGGGCTGTTCTCATATAAGGAGTTTCTTCAACACCATCTTTTGCCATACCCATTTTTACCCCCATATAAAACTTTAAAGTATTCATCTCAGTCAACGTATCTTTTATAAGTGTTTCAACAGCAGGTTTAACCATCTCAATCGCATCAGCTATTGATTTTGGTCCAGGAGTTCCAAACTCAAAAACCCTTATCTTAATAATATGTCCCTTAAATGCTCCATCAGAGTTTTTAATAGAGTATCTAACTGACTCTTCCTTCTTCTTGTGTTTGTGTGATTGAAGGTGAGATTTAAAGCCTCCCCATTTAATGTCCTCAGAGCATACATCACAGTGTTTAACATTAGACACAGGAGGTAGTTCTCCTGCATTTCGTCCATGCTTTTTTGTGCGAAGGTGTTTGTTATAACATACCTTTGAGACATCCCCAGAGCAGACATCACAGTGTTTAACATTAGATTCTGGCGGTTGTTCTCCCGCATTTCGTCTGCCTTTTTGTTTTTAGATGACGTGCCAAAGCACGCTTATGATATTCACGATTACAAACGTCGCAACACGTTGTATTCACCATATTTATATAGTAAAAAAACGATGAAAATCTCGTGGTAATTTATAGATATTTTTTCGCTTAAACTAAAAATGTCGGGGTAATTTATAGATATTTCTTCGCTTAAAATGAAATAGTATCAATGATTTCAACCACTTAAGAATGGTCTCTTTCATAAGTAATTCTGTGCTTAAAATAAAAATCAGTTCTTGGCACAGATCCAAATTAGTATGGCTCATTGGAGGAGACTGTTTCAGGTTTTAGACCTTATTTTACAATTTTTATTTTGGAGGAGACTGTTTAACCCTGTAACTTTTTTACTTAATAAATACAATGTTTCAAAACACAAAAGACAAATGTCAATCAATTTCCTCATTTAAAAAGGATACTGAAATATATTGCACTGATGTAAAATTGAACAAAGATGATTACAATAACTTTTGGATTGAACCTATTATGAAAGATAATATGAGCTTCTCAATCCCTTTTGAAGGAAGAGCATTCTCTGTCTTTGGGAAGCCATCAATTAGAGTAGTTATAACAAAAGTTTCACCACTATTAATAATAATAATAATAATGCATTTATTTTATATAGCGCTTTTCAGGAAGCCCAAAGACGCTTTGACAGAGTGCAAAACATAATGCATAGCAAAACATAAAAACAATTGCAAAAAAAGAAGAATCAATAGGGAAATATTCAAAGCACAAAGGAGGGAGAAGGAGAGGAGATAGTCAGGGGTTAGATGCTGTGGGTTAAATGTTGAATGCAGTGTTGAACAGGTGGGTCTTGAGTGATGTTTTGAATGTGGTGAGTGAGGAGGAGTCTCTGATGGTGTGAGGTAGCGAGTTCCAGAGGGTGGGAGCAGCGATGGAGAAGGCCCTGTCCCCCCAGGATCTAAATTTGGTCCGGATGGGGGGGGGTCAGGAGGTTGGTACCAGCAGAGCGGAGGTTGCGGGTGGGAGTGTGTCTGGAGAGGAGGTCAGCCAGGTAGGATGGGGCCAGGTTATGGAGGGCTTTGTAGGTCAAGAGGAGGATTTTGTACTGGATTCTCTGGGAGATGGGGAGCCAGTGAAGCTTGTAAAGGACGGGGGTGATGTGGTCACGAGTCCGGGAATGGGTGAGTAGACGGGCAGCGGAGTTCTGAATGTATTGGAGTTTATTGGTGATTGTTGAGGGTGAACCATAAAGGAGGCTATTGCAGTAGTCCAGACGGGAAGTGATGAAGGCGTGGATGAGGGTTTCTGCAGCCACGGAGGAGAGGGATGGACGGAGACGGGCGATGATTTTCAGGTGAAAGAAGGCTGTGTTTGTGATCTGTTTAGTGTATTTGTCGAAGGAGAGAGTTTGGTCAAAGATGATGCCAAGATTCCGGATGTGAGGGGAGGTGGATACTGGGAAACCGTCGATGTTGAGGGCAAAGTTATGGGTGGACTTGGTGAGCGTTTTTGGGCCAATGATGATTATTTCAGATTTATCACAGTTAAGTTTGAGGAAGTTGATTTGAAGCCAGGATTTTATTTCAGTGATGCAGTTTGTCAGGATAGAGTGGGTGGCGGTGGAGATGGACTTGGTGGAGATGAAAAGCTGGATGTCATCGGCGAAGCAGTGGAATTGGAGACCATGACGGCGGATTAAGTGACCGAGGGGGGACAGGTAAAGGATGAAGAGGAGGGGGCCAAGAACTGAACCTTGGGGGACACCTTGGGGGAGGGGAGCAGTGGGGGATTTGCAGTTATTGATGGAGATGAACTGACGTCTGTCAGAGAGGTATGATTTAATCCAAGAGAGGGCAGTGCCGGTAATGTTAAAGGTGGTTTCAAGTCGGGTGAGGAGGATGGTGTGATCGATGGTGTCAAAGGCGGCGCTGAGGTCGAGGAGGATGAGAATGTTGAGGTTGCCAGCGTCAGAGGAGAGGAGAAGGTCGTTGGTGATTTTGAGGAGAGCAGTTTCAGTACTGTGGTTGGAGCGGAATCCGGATTGGAATGTTTCATACAGGTTATTGGCAGAGAGGTGATGTTTGAGTTGAGTGGCTACAGCGCGTTCCAAAACCTTTGACAGAAAGGGTAGGTTGGAGATGGGTCTGAAGTTATTTAGGGTGTCAGGGTTTAGTCCAGGTTTTTTCAGAATGTGGGTAACAGCAGCAATTTTGAGGGATGGTGGGACGATGCCTGTAGACAGGGAGGAGTTTATTGTTGCAATGATAAGTGGAGAGAGAGCAGGAAGGGAGGCCTTGACAAAGCTGGAGGGGATGGGGTCAAGATTGCAGGTGGCAGTTTTCATTCCGATGAGGAGTTCAGAGAGGTCAGTAGGGGAGACTGGGGAGAATTGAGACAGGGGATGGCAGGATAAGGGGGGGGCAGGTGGTTTGATGGGGAGCGGGTGCGGCGGTGGTCAAGCTGTTGTAGATGTTTTCAATTTTGCATTGGAAGAATGAAAGGAAGGAGATGCAGTTGTCTATTGTGAATGACTGGGTGGTGGTGTTCAGGGGGCTGAGGAGTTTGTTTATTGTAGAGAAGAGTGCTTTTGGGTTTCCGGAGCCAGAGTGGATAATTTGAGAGTAGTAGGCGGAGCGGGCGCGGGAGAGGGCATCTTTATAGTGTTGTATGTGGTCCTTGTAGGCCTGGGAGTGAACTGTGAGACCTGTTTTATTGCGGAGTCTTTCAAGTTGGCGAGCACGAGTTTTCATCAGGCGGAGTTCAGGGGTAAACCAGGGAGCAGAATGGGTGAAAGAAACTGTTTTGGTTTTTATAGGCGCAAGTTGGTCAAGGCAGGAGGAGAGAGTGTGGTTGTAGTAGTCAGTGAGGTCAGAAGGGGTGTGGAGGTCAACGAAGGGAGAAGTGGACATTTTTTCAGAGAGGGTCGATGAGAATGAGGTAGGTGAAAGAGTGTTTAGCTTACGGAAGTTGATAGTGCGATAATGCCTTGGTGCTGGGGTGGGGATGTTGATGGTCAGAGTGATGGCTAGGTGGTCAGAGAGAGTGAGGTCGGAGCCAGAGAGATGGTGCAAAATTAGTCCAGTAGAGCAGACAAGGTCCAAAATGTGACCACGGTTATGGGTAGGAAAGTTGACATGTTGAGTGAGGTTAAAGCAGGTGAGTAAATCAGTGAAGTCAGTGGTTAGCGTGGAGTCAGTGGAGTCCATGTGGATATTGAAATCACCAAGGAGGAGGATTGAGGGGGAGAGGGAACATAGCTGGGTCAGAAAGTAGGAGAAGTCAGACAGGAATGATGGGTGTGGTTTGGGAGGGCGGTAGACAACAGCCATGACTGACTGTGTGTGACCAGAGAGTTTAAAAGCCAGGTGTTCAAATGATGGAGCAGATGAGATGGAGATGAGGTTGGTCTTGATGTCTTGTCGGTGAATAACGGCAATTCCACCACCTCGGCCCTCCGAGCGTGGTTTATTGATGTAAGAATATCCATTGGGTGTGGTGAGGTTGAGCGTGTAGTAGTCCAGTGGTTGTTGCCAGGTCTCAGTGAGACAAAGAAAGTCCAGTTTATTTTCCAGGATGTAGTCGTTCAGGATGAGGCATTTGTTGTTGAGGGACCGGGTATTGAACAGGGTGAGCTTGATGTTGTTTTGTACGGCGGGTATGAATCCAGGTGATTTGGCCAGGGTTCGCAGACAGGAGGTGCGATTTTGTGCGTTGTTGTGACCAGGTGTGTTGGGACGATGAGTGGGAGTGCGCTGAGCCGACCAGAGGATGGGGATGGAGTGACCTGATTGTAAATAAACAAACTTACGACCGGAGCCACGGTGAATGTACCTGGGTCGACGCAGGAGTCCATTCGATTTGATTGCAGAGATGCATGATGGGGTGGAGTGGGTTTTAAGCAGGAGAAGCCTTGCGGCGGAGTACCGCAGAGCCATGCCAGCAGGAGCGAAGGGACGAGCACGAGGCCAAGGGTGAGGAGGCGAAACAATCGTCACAACCCACGGGAGTGGGCCCGAGGAAACAGCGAAGGAGCCGAGCAGGTGAAGCCAGGAGCAGAGCCGGGACCATGCAGAGGGCAGACAGGAGCGAAGAGACGAGCACGAGGCCAAGGTTGAGGAGGCAAAGCGGCAAATGCAGCGGCAAACGACCGCCGCCGCTAATCAAGATCACGGCGGCAAACCGCCACCACCGCCGCTGCAAACAATGGGCACAACCCACGAGAGTGAGCCCGAGGAAACAGCGAAGGAGCCGAGCAGGTGAAGCCAGGAGCAGCAGAGCAGAGCCGGGACCGTGCAGAGGGCAGACTCAATGGCCAAAAATCCGCCACGACCACCAGGAAAGCAAGATACGGACAATGGTCCAGTCAGAGAAGCGGCGAGCAAGTGACGCCAGCGTCCTCTCACGACCGGACCGGAAACGGAAAAATCAAGATCTTTAACAAACTAGAGGAGGTAATGAAAGATGTTAAAATATCAAAAAACAAACTCTTTCTACTGAGGTTATCAAAAAGGAGGATAAAACTATTAGCTCTAAACAGGGTGAAACTTCTATTGTTGGGGTTACCCCATTACGACAGAATCCACAGGCACGGGACAGTGGGGCTATTGATGGTATGGGCGTGGCGCGCACTCGGTTGTTGGAGACACGCCCCCTTAAGAGTGATTTTGTGTGATAAAAGATGCGTGAGTTCCGGTATTAGTCTAGTTCTGTTGGAATAAACGAGCTTTGATCAAGCCACGAAGTGTCTCGCCCTCTCGTTGTCCGCAACTCCTACATTGGTGACCCCGTCTTGCTCTCGAACGTTCTCGGAGCTTCAAACGAACATGGCGACAAGCGCAGTTTCGATTAAACTGCCGGAGTTTTGGGAACGACAAGCTGCCGTTTGGTTCGCACAACCTGAGGCCCAATGCACCATTCGGAGCATTTCTGCGGACGACACGAAGTATTATTATGTTGTGTCTGCGCTCAGCGGCTCCACTGCGACCAGAGTGGTGAGCCTTCTCCAGGATCCTCCGAAGGGCTGCAAGTACGAGATGCTAAAGGCACTGCTGCTCGTAACCTTCGAGCTCACTGAGGCCGAGCGTGCGCGCCAGCTACATTCTCTACCCGGGCTGGATGACTCCAAGCCGTCGGAGCTGATGGACCACATGTTGTCTCTCCTGGGCAGCCACCGGCCATGTTTCCTCTTCAAAGAACTGTTCCTGCAACAGCTGCCAGGTCAGGTACGGACAGCCCTGGCCAACTCGTCTTAAGGATTTCCGCACCCTGGCCAGGGAAGCAGACAAGTATTTCTCCGCCAGACAGCAATGTAGTGCGGCTGCATGGGACCCCGGCCCCGTCGAGCCTGCGCCACTGGCGGACACCATCGCGGCCGCCAATACGGCCCAGCGGTGGAAGGCCCCAGGCTTGTGTTTTTACCACGCAAGGTTTGGGCCCAAGGCCAAGGCATGCCGGCCACACTGCAGAAAATAAAGAATAACAAAGTCTAGTGAAAATATTACTAGACGCCACCAATATCAGGGGGGAGATTTAAACGAGAAAGTGGGGATAAAGAGGAAGGAAAAGATTATGTGGTTAATGATGTTGGTGTTATTGACTTTAGTTAGTTTTATTTGTAAATAAATGGAGGAGAGAGTGAAGGCATTTCTAAGAATTATTTATGTTTTAAAAATCAAGATAGAAATGTATATGTTGAAAACCAAAAAGGTTTTTGCACTGTGTGGATTTTTATCATAAATAAATAAGTTATTGTGTGAAGTGTAAAAAGAAAACTAATACTAAAAATATATCCTATGTTAAAAGTAAAAATAATAGAGTTTATCAAAAGGGAATACGTTTGGTGTGTGGCTCTAAAAAGTGTCAATTCATTTCTAAGCATAAAAGTGGGGGAGATATACAAAAGTTTTTGTCTGGGAGTAAAATTACAACAACTGGAATACCAGGGGAGTTACACCGACCGGGGTATTCTTTCTGTGGACCAGGAACAAACCTGGACAAAAGATTAGATGAGGCTGACAATCCTAAACCTTGGTCGAAACCTCCAAATAGTGTTGATTGTTGTGTGTGTGTGGCCAAATAGTGTTGAAACCTCCAAAACCAAATAGTTGTGTGTGTGAAGCACGATAACGATTATGGAAATACCACTACGAATGAATGAATGAATGATCGTTTTTAAGGCCATGTTCCCCGCTAGAGCAGGGGTTAGCCTTGCGGGCCCCATGACAATCATGGTTCCCTGTTTGAGGCAATGTTTTTATGGCCGGATGCCCTTCCTGGCACCAACCCTTAGTCGCCTCTTACGATGTGCAGGGATACGGTGTACCTATTGTTCCGTGTTCCTCCCCGACCTCCTGGTCTCGGTATACCTCCGAAACCCGGGAGGAGCCACGGCAGGAAAATATGTTATTCCGTGTTGAAATCAATATGGAAACCACACCGAGAGTTATCAACAAACCAATAATGTATTTAAAATGACACAGGGATAACGATACAACAATGATAGCAATCAACCATACAATCAATATATCTTAGGATGGTACCACCACTGAAATCACCTAACTCACTACGCTCCCAGCGAATGGAACAGAACACTCCTCAATGTCTCTGTAAGAGGCGAAGAGGTGATGCAGCGAGTAAGGAGGTGTAGGCAAGGCATGGACCGTCACGTGGTCCAAACCAACAGCAAACTGGCGGTGGAAAGAGAAATCCCAAAGACGCGATCCAGACGTGCACATTCACCGATCGATCAGCGAACCGCAGTGTAATTTCAAACGCCGCTTTAGTGCACACCCATCCCCGGCAGACCACCGGAGGGTGAGACCAGCTGACGCGGCAAAAACCTTTTCCAGTGAACGACGCGCGAGGGTCAAAATGGCGGCCGGCTCTTACTCGAGCCGGAGCCTCCAGACGAGGATTCTCCGGAACCTCAATGCCTATACCTGACTATGCAGGTTTTTCAATACTCCCGCGATAACACCAATCGCATAAAATTCCTTTCACAGACTCAAAGTTCCCTCGCGACGTTCGCTCGACCACGCTCGTTACGGAGCTTCAAGACACGCGTCTTTCCACTTCTTCCTCACGCCTTCTTCCTCTTCTCTGTCGTCGTCTTCCGGTGCTCGATCCTGTTTCCTGTCTCGTTTTTCCATGAGCGCTTTTAACCTTTTAACCACAATAACCATTTCCCTTAAACAACAATAACCATAATCGCCATTTCCTTCAAACCCCCATTAATAATAATAATAATAATACATAGAACCAGAAGGGTTTCAAGTGGATGAAAACCACAACAGCGGAAGGGACGAATCCGTAACACTATTCTAAACTGGGTACGGGTAAGCGGGGTACGCCACTACATTGGATGAAGAACATGAAGCCGACAGAGAAATGTTGTATAATTTGTCTTTGATAGAAAATCCAACGTTGAGAGAGAAAGTCGACAGGTTTATTGTGAAAAAATTGATGTGTTAAATTGAAACTTGGTCTTGGTTATCCAGGTGTTTCACCCTCAAAAAACTCTTAAGCTCTCATGATGTTTTCAAGACCGAGGAGCTTTTGGTTAATGAATTACATAAACCTATAATCACAAAGTTTAAAAGAAGGAAGGTTTATTCCAAGGGTGTTGATTACATCTGGTCCGCTGATTTGATTGAATTAAATAATGATAAGGGATACAAGTATGCTTTAACCGTTTTTTAAACCGTTTTAATTAAAAAAAAAATTCAACTTTTTAAAAACAATTCAATGATATATAATACAAGATAAATGAGTCTGTGAGGTATGACATTCATTCAAAAATTGACCTCACATTCAAAATCCCATCCCTAACCCAACCCCAACATAATATATATATTTTTCTCTTCTCCCAATTCTGTCTTTCAAGGTTTTCAAGTTTGAAGTAGTAGAAATGGGAAGGAATAATTTTCCAGCATTTTCTTCCTCGAACGTTCTTGATATTGCTGAAATATATGTAAAAAAATACATTACTTATCTAATACTGAATTAAATAACAAATATAATTGAATTTATTTTCAATGGCGTCATTAAACAAAAAACATTGTTCATTACTTGTGCGACCCATCTTGGAGACTCTTTGGATGATAAAGCAGAGTCTCCAAAATGAAACCAGTTTTCAAAGTCTCCAAGGCAAAACTCTTTTTCCTGATTTTATAAAATTTAGTGAGTCTCCAAGGTAGGCTCCACATTTAGAATCATCTCGGCAGAACTCATAATATGTTTTTCCCAAATTTAGTGAGTCTCCAAGGTCGGCTCCACAGTTAGAACCATCTAGGCAGACCTCATAATGTTTTTCCCAAATTTAGTGAGTCTCCAAGGTATAACTCTTTGGCTGGGTCATCAGGATAGAACTCATTCTGTGGGTCTTGGTTGCTCAAAAGGTCTTCAAACAAATCAATCATTTCTCCCCAAGTTGTGGTGAAAGTGGTATTTTCATATTGCATCTCAGATACAATTTCCTGTGAGAGAAAATAACAATGTAATAATTTAATAAAATATTATTATATATACCAGCAACAGTGCCCGCCCTATGGGCGGGGCTTCATTTGGGAAGCCCAAATGAAAAGGTAAAATATCAGAAATTGAAGGTTTTTTTTATTTTAAACGATTCATATAAACATCCATTGAATCATATCACACACAAATCATCAAAATCTAAACAGTACATGGCTAAACAGCACATGGACGATCACGTACCACATACGTCTCGCGTCTCACTCGCTCTCATGTTGTCCCGATAATGATCCTTCCGCAGGTTCACCGACGGAAACCTTGTTACGACTTTTACTTCCTCTAGACAGTTGAGTTCGCTCATCTTTTCGGTGCACCGGCATGAGCCGAGAACGGCCCGTGCAGGGGCTGATCCGAGGATCTCATCAAACCATCCGATCGGTAGTAGTGACGTGCGGTGTGCACAAAGGACAGGGACTTAATCAACGCGAGCTGATGACTCGTGCTTCCTGGGAATTCCTTGTTCGTGGGGCAATGTCTCAAGCCCCAGTCCCCATCACGGATGGGGCTCAGCGGTTTACCAGAGCATGACGGCGAAGGGCAAGGTACACGCTGGCCCGTCCAGTGGAGCGCGCGTGCGGCCCCGGACATCAAAGGGCATTAAACGTTCATTAAAAATTAAACGTTCATCAAACATTCAACGTTCATTAAAGGATTCCGAAACAAAAAACATTACGAAATTACGTTCACTCCGTCACGTCAAACACTACCGTGAACACATACATCATCACAATTTCGTCACAATGAGAACATCGTCACAATGAGCGTTATGTGAACACGAATGTTATGCGGGAGTCCAAACCTTTGAATGCTGGAGACCAAAGCTTAAATTGGGAAAACTAAATAGCCTCTTTTACTCCCAGGGGTCCCAGGATTACCCACCCAAAATATATTTGCGGTCGGTTCAGCAGTTTTTACGGTACCTTCGAACAGACCGACGGACATTTGGTGAATTAGAGTAAGATAAATCAAACTTTGTAAAAAAAAAAAAAAAAAAAAAAAAACTTTTTTCAACTTTTTTTTAAACAATTCAATGATATATAATACAAGATAAATGAGTCTGTGAGGTATGACATTCATTCAAAAATTCACCTCACTTTAATAACCCATCCCTAATATAATCTTTTTTTTTCTTACCTCTTCTCCCAATTCTGTCTTTCAAGGCCTTCAAGTTTGAAGAAGTAGAAATAGGAAGAAATAGTTTTCCAGCATTTTCTTTCCCGAACTTTCTTGATATTGCTGAAATATATGTAAAAATAAAAATATATTTATCTAATATTGAATTAAATAACATATATATAAGTAGGGGAGAAATGTTGCTTCTGGACCACCTCCATTTAACATGGGAAATCCCTATCTAATGTCGTTTACCCCCCTGTATTTCCCACTTTTCGGTAAACACCCCTATTAATCCAAAAGACTCTATGAGCCTTTTGACCCATGAGCTTATTGACCCAATTGATCTACTTGGGCTAATACACCAGGCAGCTTGGAACCAATCCTTCATTGTCCCCACGAACCTTTTGACATATCATCTGGCAGTTTAATCTTTGACCCCCCTGTGATCCTTCTGGCCCACTCACACAACGACCCTACAAATATTTGTTTATGCGTGGGAAATAATTTAATTCTCCTACAACTCTCCTCACCGTCTAATACATTAACAAAAAATATGTTTGAGTTTGGTTCTTTATTAAGATATTTTAACTGAGCTAAGATAAAATGGTAAACCTCCCTCAATGTTCTTGTTTGAGCGCCTCCAGTGCCACATACCATTTTTAAATTAAAGTATATATTTTCCTGACAACCATCAAAGTTTTCCGTCCACTCAAAAATATTTCCATCTTTTTTACCCAATTCACCGGTATTTAAATTAATTCTCTTATTTGTTTTGTAAATTGTTTTACCAGTTGCCTTTTCAATTATACCTATTTGATATTTTTCACATTCGTTATGTTTTCCATTTATATACCAAGGTTGATTACACCTCCACTCTTTAGTCTGGTTGGTACTTGGTTCTATCATTTATTTATTTATAAAAAAAGGCGGCGGTAGCCCTTAAAATCCCTAACCCCATTAACTTATCACTAATATATGGATGGTTGTTGTTTAATGGCTTATCAGTTTTGTTTTTTGTAATTCTTGCGAGTAAAATGAACCCAAGATTTCTTCTCCATTTAAATCATATAATTTGTAGGTCCAAGGGACTGTATCCATTACATCAATGATTTTAAATAATTCACGAGTCCATTTTTGTGTATAACCTTTCTCAAAATGGCTTTTCCATTTGTATATTCTTACAATATCACCAACTTTGAACTTGGGCTTTCTCAAATTAATCTCCTTTTCATATTCTAATTTTGTAAATGTTTCTGATGGTTTTGATTTTGTTGATGAATGAACTGTATTATTGTAATTATCTACAATATCCTGAATTAAATACACCCATTTTTGAGAACCGAGTTGTGTGAATTTTTTATATAATTTCTCTTTTAAAGTACGATTAAAACGCTCAATAACAACTGCCTTTCCTTCATTAAAGGTGCTGTATAATTTAATACCCTTCCCCTTAAGAAATTTCATGAATATTTTGTTATAGAACTCTGTTCCCTCATCAGTCCATAACTTCTTTGGTTTCCTTTTATCCCGATCAAATATTAGCTTAAAGGCTAACATTAAAGTATCACCCCTTTTATTTTTTAAAGGGACAACCCAGGCAAATCTACTCCTCAAATCAATAACGGTTAAAGCATACCTGTATCCCTTATCATTATTTAGTTCGATTAAATCAGCGGACCATATGTGGTCGGTGTATTTAGAATAAACTTTCCTTCTTTTAAACTTTGTGATTATAGGTTTATGTAATTCATTAGCCAAAAGCTCCTCAGTCTTGATAACATCATTGGAGTTTAATCGTTTTTTGGGAAATAACCAAGACCAAGTTTCAATTTAACACTTATCATTTTTTTCACAATAAACCTATCAACTTTCTCTCTCAATGTCGGATTTCGTATCAAAGACAAATTATACAACATTTCTCTGTCTGCTTCATGTTTTTCATCCAATGTGGTGGTATCCCCATAAGCCATATCATGCTTCATACACACTTCATCAACCCTATTTTTTGGTCTGGACCAAGGTTTAGGATTGTCAGCCTCATCTAATCTTTTATCCAAGTTTGTTCCTGGACCACAGAAAGAATACCCTGGAAGGTGTAATTCCCCTGGAATTCCAGTTGTTGTAAATTTACTTCCTGACAGAAACTTTTGTATGTCTCCTCCTCTTTTAGGAGAGATGAATTGACACTTTTTAGAGCCACACACTTGACATATTCCTTTTTGATAAACTCTATTATTTTTAGCTTTAACATACAATACACTTTTAGATTTAGTTTTCTTTTTACATTTGAGACAATAACTCATATTTATTTATCAGAAAAATTCCGACAAAGTATCAAAACCTTTTTGGTTTTCAACATATACATTTCAATCTTTATTTTTAAAACATAAAGAATCCTAAGGAATGCCTTCACTCTCTCCTCCATTTATTTACAAATAAAAACTAAGTAAAGTCAATAGCATCATCAATCACATAATCTTTTCCTTCTTCTTCTTCTTCTTCTTCTTCTTCACCACTTTCTCGTGTAAATCTCCTCCCTGAAATTGAACTCATCTCAGCCGTTTTTAAAACCAATATCTTCACAAGAGTCATTCTTTCTTTATTTTCCTCTTCGGTGCGTTGAGATTGATTTATTTGCTGTAATACATTCAATCTTTTACGAATCTCACTGATTTCCATCTTTTTATACTTTTCCTCCCCGTCCTCCTTCTCCTTCTCCTTCTCTTCTTCAACTCCTTCCTCAGCCCTTGCAACCCTTGAGTTTGAGCCCCAAAGAATATTATACATGTACTCATCTGGATTTTCAGATATTCTTGTATCTATAATTATTTTTTTCATAATAGGATACCAATAAGATTTGTTGACGATTTCTAAAAGAGTTTTATATTTCATAACTTTGAGAAGTTCATTTTTATTTAATATTTTTAACAAGTCTCTATTTGTGGGTTTAGCAATATCAGTATAAGGCCAGTTTTTAATGACAAAATTTCCATGTGTATGTTCCAATTCGTACTGTATTTAAAACCGAGCCCCCTTTTCTTGTAGGTATCCCTGAATACAAAAATTATAATTCTCTTGTAGTCTTCTTCCTGCCATTATGTATCAGAAATATATGTGAGATTAATATTATGACAGGTAATACCACCCCATCTTCCCACTACCAAATCGGTTTGTATTCCTCGGCTTTCTATCCTTATCTCATTACCATCCTTCTTTGTTATATAAACTATTGTTTTGCTGTCATATGATTTTTTATTCTTAAAATCATGTATTCGTTGTTTACTAATTGTACTTCCACATAACTCCTCATCCTCACCAAGTGGATAATATTCTTCTTTACGAGACTGATTCAAATCATGTAGGTCTTCTAAGTTTATTGAAAAAGACCAATTATACCCAAAATCAGGCATATCATACCCCCATTTATTAATTCTCATATTAACTATATGTCCTTCTTTATAAAATTCAATTGTAAGTAGGTGGTTAAATTCAATGAGGAAAGGTGTATGGTTAGTATAACCAGGTGTTGTGGTTGTAAATTTTACTTGTTTCACAAAACGTGCTGTTTTCTTTAAAAAATATATATTGTGATAAATCACTAAATCTAATTAAGTCATTCGCATCTGTAGGGTTTGGATAATTGATTAATTTATAAGTATTCTTCATATTAATATTTTTACTTACACTATATTTTTGTCGTTCAGCCTGTGCCTTTGTATAATAATTTGATAAATCAATATCCTGAGAGGATTTTCCAAAGATAGAACCATCTTTTCCAACATAAGTCATTTATATTAGATTAAAAACGATATCATAAAAATTTTCATTATTGTTGAGTTGAAATAATACATATAAACATAATTGACCACAACATTTAGAATTAATTTCTTGAACTTGAAATGTTTGATAAACACCATTCTGTAAGAATTGTATTACTTCAACAGGTGGTGGCATACCATAACTATCAAAATAATATTTATCCTGACTATTATGAATACAAACCCAATGAGAACCATTCTGTGTGTCTAAATTCATAATAATATTCTTTGTATTCTTATTTATATGTATTAATTCATCTCTCATACAAATAACCACATTATCAATTTTTAGTGTTTTACAATACTTAGCTAGTTCTATATTTGACGTTGTATTCTTTCCAAATTGTTTAAACCATTTATCCATTTATTTATGAGAAAGATACAATCCATTACCTCGTTTAGTTAGTTTAACACCCGCTTGAGCGATAGAGGAAAGCATTTCTCCAACCAACAATCTAACTTTATCAGGCAGTGGGTGAGTAAAATCCACAATTACACCACTTCCACTAATTTGTTTCTCCAACTCCTTGTTATGTCTTTCCAATTCTTTTTGAGCTTTTAGTTGTGCCTTCCTTTCGTTAGCAGTTTTTACCGCTGTTGAAATACCACCAGTCAATGCTCCCGCCGCACTTAAACCAGCAAGTAAAGGAATTAGAAACGGGAGAAATCCTCCACTCGTTTCCCGTGTTGAATATTTCTTCAACATAGGTTTTGTCATTTTAATTTTAAGTGAACCAGTATCATTTAGTGTTTTTACTTGTGTGTGTGTGAGTAAAACATCAATTCTTACAGCTCCTTTTCTTTGAATTGTATTAACATTAATAATACAAGGCTTTTGATTTTGAATACAAGATGTTAATTTATTAAGATTGATTTGATTAACATATACCCCAACCATTTATTTATGAGAAAAACCTATGTGATATTAATCATAACACCATTATCTGTATTAATCTGCAATTCTGTTTCCTCCAAAAGTAAACAATAAGCATCAACTTCTTCATTCTCTCCTCTTTCAATGTATAGAGAAGTATCCACTCTATTAGACTTTATAGTTTCTTTTTGAGAACTCAGGTCAATTGTATAGATTGTATAAAGTTTTTTAAATGCAACCATATCCAAAATAGGATCATTATTACCGTTGCTTTCACACACATTTTGGTAGGACTTGTAGGCTTCCGCATAATCATTTTTTTCCCAATCAATTTCCAATCTATCTCGTGGATAAAATGTACCATCAAGTGAAACCCGAAGTTGTTTCACCTTAGCATTATCACTCAGGGCATTATTCTTATTAGTACCGTCCTCTCCATCTGGTTTTTTAAAAATGAGCCAGAGGTATCGTGGCTTTCCTTGAAGAACACCCAAATTCCAAGTGTAGGTAGTGTGTTCCAGTTTAACGTGTTGACATCTTCTTTTAAGGTATGATACATTTAGCGGTTTCTTTGAGTTAAGTCTTCTATTTAACATCTCTTCCGTTTTAAGATTAGGAGTATATTCACTGATATACCAACACAAATCATTAATAACAAATTTATTGTTGTCTCCAAAAGCATTTTCATCCCCAAAAAGCAACCTATTTACATTATCATTCCTTTGAAGTTGAAATCTAATTTTAAGACCATACAAAACTTTGTCATAATCACAAAATCCAAATATACCTTTCAGAGGTACTGCTACGGTAAAACTATTCTCTGGTTTTGTGTCATCATTATACATTGCCTTCCTTTGACTATAACCAGGGTCAGCATTTGTTCCCGTTGACATATCAGGAATAAAACCTTCAACAGCTCCCTTACCCATTCTATCACTAAACGAATATAGTGTAAATTTCATCATTTCAGATGTAGCAGAGACATAATCAACCGCTTCAACCTCTTGTGTTCCAATATACAGGCGAACACTATCAAACATTTTCCAGAAGAAATCATTTACGAGTGTAGCATTAGTATTATTCGCAGCCTTAGTGAATTTAAATTTACACAGCAAGAAACTATCAGCTATATTCAAGTAAGTTTGTTGATTATTTATTTCAAAACTTTTTGTTCCGTTTAAATTCCAGTCTGTTCCTGTAATAGCATTTACCTTAAAATAGTCTTCCTTTTTAGTGGAGTTTGAAATGATAATCGTATCATCCAAATCATAGATACTATCAATCGCTTCCATACTTGTATTTATATAGTATTAAAATCGTTGAAACCCTGACCCAAGTATTTTAATGATTTTTTGTCGTTCTTGTGAAGATAGTTGAGTTTTACCTTTTTTTATTTCTTTGATTGCTTGTAATTTATGAGACTCCTTTTGAGCATCTTTTATACTCTTTATAGCACCCGCAACTGAACCCACGGCAGAAGCAGTTGAACCAATTAGGTCTTTATGTTTAAGGATGGTTGAACCAATACCCATTAGAGTATCAATTATACCATCTCCTTTATTTCGAAATTGATGACCAACACCCCGTTGTCTCTTAGGTTTATAGTATCCTTTACCCATTGTATAGTATGATGAAAGATACATGCCCTCCCCTGTAATTATTTTATATTTTCCCAACTCGTGTTTTCTCACAATAACCATTATTTATTTATTGAAAAACTTCACGTAGGTGTATTCTGATGGATATAATTTCATCATTAAAGGATATCATACGATTATCTTGGTCGGTTATCCTAAAATTTACTCTGTATATGGTTTTTCCTGACACAGGTAAATAGACAAGATTTTTTGGTTCCATATTAAATTTATAACCAATCGGGGTTGAGTATGCACTGAATGAAAATATTGTATTTGTTCTTATTCCATCGTTATAAGCACCATCAATCAAATCACAATGAATTAATACTGAATTTATACCGGAGGATATTTGGATAACATTATCACTGTAAAACGTCCCGTTAGTTTCAATCTTTTTTGAAGAGAAACCCAATAGCTCTCTGAACGAATTTTCAATCGAGAAATCAACTTTATAATTATTTTTAAGTTTAATAGTTGATTTTGAAGTGTGTTTTTGAATATCTATTACAATATTTTTTGGTTCATCACCTTTTTCTTTCATAAGGCGAGAGACTTCAGAAGATATTTGAGAAATCTCGTAAGCTCCGGGTGAAACGATTATAGTTTTATATCCACTTCCTGGATTATAACTAAACTTGTTGTTTTTCTCTGTGATATTAAACAAGGTATTATAAGTTTCCATTGACAATAAAGATGCCTCATATGAGGTAAGGGGGTCAAGTTGTAGTGGGTAAGGGAATGAAGCTGTGTAATCGCTCGTTGTGAAATTAAAACTAAGAATTGTGCTTCTCATCTTATTTAATATCTAATAAAATATCTTTGTACTGACATTTATTAATTATTTTCATGTTCATCAACTGATCTAAAATGGCTGAGGCTTCATTAAAACAATTGTTGTTTCCAGCCTTCTTACTACCTAACAACAATAATAGCCTATTAACTAATTGTGATGGGTCATTTGGAAGAAAACTAACACCTGAACCAAGCTTACTTAAAGCATCAATAATATGTTTCTCCTTCTCATTCTTCTTACTTTTACCAGCAACAGAAACTCCATAATCAAGTGCATTTAGCAACTCAATATACTTTCTATCTTCCTCTCTTTCCATATCAAGTGGTTCCTCAAAATATTTTGAACCGCTGAATCCGGGGTTTGTTAGAAGAAACATTAATCTTGGAGTTAATTTAACATTTGGTTGAGTAGAACTCAAGAACATCAATTCATCATTAAATATCAATACCTTTTCTTCCACAAGATGAAACACTGCTGGTTCTTCTGTTGGAATGAGACCTGCTCTGGTTTTTGAACCCGCCGAATATTCATTGTTTTGAAGAGCTTCCACAACATAATTAGGGGGTTGATTTACCTCCTCAAGTTTCCGAAATAATCCCTCGTCATCATATTCTAATTCACCAAGTTCTTGTTTTGTTATCTGACTAAAATCTTTGAGCATTTGAAGTTTTTTTGGAGTAAATTCTACCGTGGGAACTGTAGGGTGTTGAGTTTTTAAAAGCGGTTTAAAAAATTTCTCTTGTTTTCTTTCAAAGGCTTCTTCACCAGTTAGTTTCTGTCTCCATTTCTTCTTTATCTCTTCCTGTTGTTTAACAACTTTTGAAACTAATTGTTGATGTTCCTTAAACTTTCTTTCTCTTTCTTCTGCATTCATTTAGTATTGAAAAATATCATTTAGTATCTCATCTTGTTTCACAACAATATATTTATATTTTCCAATCGTGTGTTTCATATAATTTTCAAATTCTTTTTTACTACATAACGTAGAGCAATTATCTCTCCAAAAATTATTTACATCTATTGAATTTAACTTAAATAAAATAAAAGTATTAGCATTGTTTCTTATTGAGCGCCGGGGGAGTTGAAAATATGACTGACTAAGATAAATACAATTACAAGAAGAATGTCTCCCTCTTGTATAGTAGCTATCCATTACTGTTTGGTTTCTCTCATTAACACAATCATCAAAGATGACGAGGTTCTTTTCTGATTTATCTAAATCTTGAGGTGAAGGTATATCATCCGTATTATCACTGAGAATACAAGTTATGGGTTTTGGGTTAGGTTCCTGTGTATAACAAAATAGTTGTATTATATCCTCAATATTAAAATCATTTAGTTTGTTTTGAAGTTTAAATAAACCGATAATGTTTTCCTTTGTAAGACCTGCATTAAAACCCTGTGAGAGTAGTTGATACTCGGGTTGAAAACTTGACTTTGTAAAAATTATTAAATTATCATAATCTAAAAAGTTGGGGGTAAGGAGCATCTTTAAAAGCAAACAGGTTTTTCCACATCCGCTTGAACCAACTATTAGACATCTCAATGAATTTGGAATGTTTTTATGGTTATTAAATTTTATCTTATTTTCCCAAACGGGTAAAAAATCATTCATTTATATATTTGGAAAACATGGCATCTAACTTTTTTTGAGTTATTTTAGAAACTCTATATTTTATCCTGAGTTCAGGTTTAATTTCAAAATAATCCATTATTTTGTTTATATAGTATCTTGTATTAACATTTCCATTAAATTTATTTTGAATAATAAATATCATTAAACCCTTATACATTTCCCCAATACAAATCGTCTCTTCCCTTGTAAGAAATGGTGTATTATCACCATAATGCTTAACATTCATCTCTCTTATTAATCTTGTAAAGTAATTCATTTTTGGTCCTAATTTAAAAGAGTTATATATTTTTCTATATTTTTTATTATCATTAATTAGAAGATAATCACAGAAAATACATTGTTTATATGTTTCTGATTCTGTATTAAGCCCCCCTCTATCACAAGCCGGACAATTCTCTAATTTATCATATGGAGAGTCTGGAAATTCTAAATATCCTTCAGAACTTATCATATTTATGTGGTAAATTTTTACTTAAACTAAATGCAAGTTTATTCATTAATAAATACAATGTTTCAAAGCACAAAAGACAAATTTCAATCAATCTCTACTTCGGTGGAAGATATAGAAAAATATGTCAAAGATGTTAAATTGAACAAAGATAAATATGGAAATTTTTGGGTAAAACCAATTATGGAAAATAACATGAGCCCCTTTATTTCATTTAAAGGAAGAGCTCTAACTATACCTGGAAAGACATCCATTAAAGTAAATCTAACAAAAGTTTCTCCTCTACTCCTGGCAATTTATTCAAAGCTTGAAAAAGTGATTGACCACGATACTTTGAAAAAGAATGATAAGACCATTAATAATTCTAGAGGAGACATTTGTATTTTCTTTAATAATCCAAAGGGTGTAGATCTAAGTAAAATGAATGATGTTAATATTTCTGGTGAAATGTCATTTCGTTCTATGATAGTTAGAGATTATTTAAAGATAACTTTTGATATAAAAATTGTAGAGATTGAATCTGTTAATGAAAGAAAGTATATAGATATTGATGGGAATATTTTTCTTGCTAATTAAATATGAGTCAATACAGCAGTGAAGATTTTACTATTTCATTGAACTCGAACGATGGTGATGATACTAATAGTTTGTGCTCAAATGATAGTTATGATACTAATAGTTTGTGCTCAAATGATAGTTATGAGAGTAGCTTTATTGATGACTCTGAGTATTCATGTGATAGTTATGACTTCGATGATTCTGAGTGAAAAAGTGTTTTAGTTTAAGCACAGTGATATATATAAAACGGAGCTGCAAAGCTCAAAAGTGCTTTATTTAAAGCACAGTGATATATATAAAACACCACGTTTTCTCACGCTATAAATATGGTTTATTGTGATACTTGCGAGAAGGAAGTAAAATATTATAAACAACATATTCTCACCACAAAACATACATACAACATTCTTAACAAACTTTCCCCTCTTCCACCTAAAACAAAACATTGTAAGGTCTGTAAAACAACCGTCCTCAAGAAGGGGTTTAAAGCCCATCTTAAAACTAACAAACACTTGTCAAATTTTATCACAACTAAAAACTCTGATGGTGCTTTCAAAGGACATATTAAAATAAGAGTCTTTTACTTCAAACCTCCTGAACCAGAGTCTATAGTTGATGCTGTAGAAATAGTCAAACCTGCTGTTCAAACATTGATTGAAAAAACACTAAAAGAAATGAAACCACTTAAATTTTATATGGGGGTAAAATTAGAAATGACAAAGGACGAAGGAGTTATAGATACACCATACATGAGAACTGAGCCACACTTTATATCTTCATATCAAGATTTTAAAACATCAGGAGTCTATGATGAACTTATTAAACAAGAGCAAGATGTGGATAATTCAATCGTAGGAAGTGGATTCAATATAGGAAAAATTATTTACATAGACATTCATATTCTTAAATCAGATCCTCTAAAAGCTTCTTCTTACATTGATTTACCCAGTGTTATCAAAAATAGAAAAGCAGTTATCAATATCAAAAATAAAGACAATAAATGTTTTCTCTGGTCTATTTTAGCACACTTACATCCACAAGATAGTCATGTTGAAAGAGTATCTCATTATAAAAAATATGAGAATACATTAAATACAAAAGATCTAAAGTTTCCGATGACTTTAAATGATATTCCTAAATTTGAAAAGATGAATAATTTATCAGTTAATGTTTATGGTTTAACAGAAACAAACAACATTCAGGTTTTAAAGCTTTCTGACAATTGTAAACAAACTCATATTAATCTTCTATATTTTAATTCAGAGGAAAATTCACATTATACATACATCAAAGATATTGCTAAATTAATAAAACCACAAGTCTGTAAGAGAACAAATAAAATATATATTTGTTTGCGTTGTCTTAACTTCTTCAATTCACAAGAAAGATTAGATAAACATTCAAATTATTGTGGCGAACATAAATCAACGGTAATCAATATGCCTAAAGAAGGCTCAAAGATCACATTCAAAGATGAAAATAAAAAGATCAAACATCCATTTGTTATATATGCTGATTTTGAAAGTATTTTAGAAAAAATTGATACTGCTTCTCCAGATCCAAAAGAATCATACACAAATAAATATCAAAAACATACTCCTTGTGGTTTTTCTTATTATATCAAATCATCCGTTGGTGATAAATATAACAAGTTAGAGACGTATAGAGGCTCAAATACCCCAGAGGAGTTTGTGAAACGACTAGAAAAAGACTGTGTTCGATTAACCAAGATAATGAGAGAAACCAATAAACCAATGACCTTAACAAGTAAAGAAAAAAGGGAATTTATAAAAAACAATGTCTGTCATATTTGTGAGGAGAAAATTGGTAAAGGTCTAAAGGTTAGAGATCATTGTCATTTCACTGGTAAATATAGAGGTCCGGCTCATCAAAGTTGTAATATTAATTATAAACTCCCCTCTTTCATTCCTGTCTTTCTTCATAACAACGCTCATTATGATACACATCTATTTATCAAGGAACTCTCAAAGACTTCTGGAAGTATCTCAGCAATTCCAAACACGGATCAGAAATACATTTCATTCACAAAAACAATTCACACATCTCCTATTACTCATATCAGATTTCTTGATACATTTAAATTCATGGCAAGTCCATTGGCTAACTTGGTTCAAAATCTCAAAGAGTTTCCATGTCTTTCAGAGTATTTTTTAGATAAAGATTTTCTAACACAAAAGGGAATTTACCCCTATGACTATATGGACTCATTTGAGAGATTCAATGAAACACAACTTCCTTCAAAAGAAAATTTCTATAACAAATTAAACAACAGTAATATATCCGATAAAGATTATGTACATGCACAAAATGTTTGGGAAAAATATAACATCAAGAATCTTGGCGAGTATCACGATTTGTATCTCAAAACTGATGTGCTTTTATTGGCCGATGTATTTGAAGCCTTTAGATCTGTTTGTCGCACTGGATATGGATTGGATCCTGCTCACTATTACACTGCTCCTGGATTGGCTTGGAGCGCGATGTTAAAAATGACAAAACAAGATTTGGATTTGATAACCGATGTTGATATGCTTTTGATGATTGAAAAGGCAAAGAGGGGAGGAATTTCACAAGTCTGTTCAAAGAGATATGCTAAAGCAAATAACAAGTACATTCCAAATTATGATCCATCGGTAGAGAGCTCCTACTTGATGTATTATGATGCGAACAACCTGTATGGCTGGGCAATGTCTCAGGCTCTTCCTTATGGAAAACTTAGATGGGTAAAGGAAAAAGATTACAAAAAGGTTTTACAAGATGTATGTATCTCTACACAAAAAGAATTGGATGATTCAAAGGTTGGTTATTATTTTGAGGTCGATTTGAAATATCCAGAGGAACTTCATAACCTACACAAAGATCTCCCATTTGCTTGTGAAAAGGAAAGTCCAAAGAAGGAGTGGTTAAGTGATTATCAACAATCATTTAATATAGGTGAATCAACAGAAAAATTACTTACTACATTATATAACAAGAAAAATTATGTTCTACACCAAAGAAATTTGCGACAATATTTATCAAAAGGTCTAAGAGTAGAGAAGATCCATAGGGTTCTAAAGTTCAATCAAAGTCATTGGTTGAAGGGGTACATTGATTTTAATACACAAAGAAGAACAGAGTCAAAAACAGATTTTGAGAAAGACTTTTATAAATTGATGAATAATGCGGTCTTTGGTAAGACTATGGAGAATGTGAGGAAAAGACAAAATATCAGACTATCAACATCTTGGGAACAAGCATCAAAATTAATTAATAGACCGAGTTTTACTCGAGCTGAGGTCTTTACTGAGAACTTTTGTGCGATCCATTTGATTAAAGAGAGTATTGAAATGAACAAACCTATTTATATTGGAACAACAATTCTTGATTTATCAAAGTCATTAATGTATGATTACTTTTATAATAACTTGAGGAAGAAATATCAAAATGATGTTAATCTACTTTATATGGATACAGATAGTTTTATTTTGCAAATTAATACTGATGATGTTTATTCAGACATGAAAAAGGACATTAATATCTATGACACTAGTAATTACAGTCCAGAGAGTGAGTTGTTCTCTTCTAAAAATAAAAAGGTGATTGGAAAGTTTAAGGATGAATTAGGAGGAAATGTCATGAGTGAATTTGTGGGATTGAGGTCTAAGGCTTATGCTTATAAATACATTGTGAATAACGTTGAAAAAACTGATAAGAAGTTAAAAGGCATAAAGAAAAATGTCATTAAAGAAACAATAAACTTTAATGATTATTATAACTGTTTAACAACAAAGAAAGAAGAGTTTCGAAAGATTAATGGAATAAGAAGTTATAAACATCAATTATATTCAGCAGAGATAAATAAGAAAGCATTGGGGGCTTTTGATGATAAGAGGTTTATTTTAGAAAATGGAATTGATAGTCTCCCTTATGGTTATATAAGTATATAAGTGATAAGATATATATAAGTGATAAGATATATATAAGTGATAAGATATACATAAGTGATAAGATATATAAGTGATAAGATATATAAGTGATAAGATATAAGTGATAAGATATACATAAGTGATAAGTTAAAAAGGGGGGTTAGGGATTTTAAGGGCTACCGCCGCCTTCTTTATAAATAAATAAATGATAGAACCAAGTATTAACCAGACTAAAGGGTGGAGGTGTAATCAACCTTGGTATATAAATGGAAAACATAACGAATGTGAAAAATATCAAATAGGTATAATTGAAAAGGCAACTGGTAAAACAATTTACAAAACAAATAAGAGAATTAATTTAAATACCGGTGAATTGGGTAAAAAAGATGGAAATATTTTTGAGTGGACGGAAAACTTTGATGGTTGTCAGGAAAATATATACTTTAATTTAAAAATGGTATGTGGCACTGGAGGCGCTCAAACAAGAACATTGAGGGAGGTTTACCATTTTATCTTAGCTCAGTTAAAATATCTTAATAAAGAACCAAACTCAAACATATTTTTTGTTAATGTATTAGACGGTGAGGAGAGTTGTAGGAGAATTAAATTATTTCCCACGCATAAACAAATATTTGTAGGGTCGTTGTGTGAGTGGGCCAGAAGGATCACAGGGGGGTCAAAGATTAAACTGCCAGATGATATGTCAAAAGGTTCGTGGGGACAATGAAGGATTGGTTCCAAGCTGCCTGGTGTATTAGCCCAAGTAGATCAATTGGGTCAATAAGCTCATGGGTCAAAAGGCTCATAGAGTCTTTTGGATTAATAGGGGTGTTTACCGAAAAGTGGGAAATACAGGGGGGTAAACGACATTAGATAGGGATTTCCCATGTTAAATGGAGGTGGTCCAGAAGCAACATTTCTCCCCTACTTATATATATATATATATATATATATATACAATTTAATTTACTTTTAATCAACTGAACTTACCTTAAATCAAGCATAATGAAACAAAGGACATTGTTCATTGCTTTAGAATCCAAAGAGCCTCCAAGGTAAAACTCTTTCGTTGGATTATCAGGGTAGAACTCGTTCTGTGGGTCTGAGTTGTTCAAAATGTCTTCAAGCAAATCAATAACTTCACCCCAAGTTGTATTAAAAGCAGTATTTTCATTTCGGCTCTCAGATACAATTTCCTGTGAGAGAAAATAACAATGTATTAATTTAAAACAAGTTTATTATATGCATAAATCAAGCTCTGTGAATATTAAAAGAAACTTTGCTGACTCTTACACGAGTCTCAATCTTATTAAAAAATAATAATAATAATAATAAGTAAATAAATAAATAAACAAATAAACAAACTAACTTACCTCCATTGATAAGAGGTTCGAGTCCAGTTCATCAATTTGAAGGTTGAGCTCCACACAGGTAGTAGGACCCCAAGGTAGGCCGCAATCATCCCACAAGCTGTGAACAGTAGTCCATTCTCAAGAGAGGCAGGAAGTCTGTTTAAAAAAAGCCTGCGCTGGAACCCTTTATCTAAGAATGGTTGGTGCGTGTCATTTCCTGTGGAAATTACCTGGGCAAGCCTGGGCAAACCTGGGTAAGCCTGAACTGGAAATGATGCAATGTTAGCTCAAGATGGCGATTCTGCTGTTAAGAAAATTTAATTATGACCTAAAAATGAAACACAAACATTCGTTGGGTCTCTGTATGAGTATAATGAAAAATGGAGAGTTCAATAATAATAGAGTTAATAAGTGAAATGCAGGTGTGAGTCAATAGCTGAATTTTCCCCATTGACTTCAATGTTATATTTAATGTGTTTTAGTAGTTGGGTCTATTGAGGATTTAATATCTGTAGATGGGCAAAAAGAGGGTGAGATCTGGGTGAAAAACAGTGAGTTAGTCAGTTTTTTTTTTTTTTAAGCTCTTTCCCCATTGACCCCAATGTTCTCTGATCTGACAGAATAGGTATGGGTATGGTCCCCAATAGGTATGGGTATGATAGGTATGGTCCTCTGACAGAATCAGATGCAGAACTTGGGTGTGGATTAATCTTGGGGGTAGGTAGATGGAGAAGGAGTCATGTTTGCATACTTATTTTGTCGATAGGCCCTAAGATGCTCGTTTCTTCTTTAGGGCACCAGATTCTGCTCTTCTTAAGAGCAAAATGATTTATGCAAGTTCGAAAAGTGTGATCAAAAGGAAATTCACAGGTATGTAAAATCCAACTCTCATGAATTGTTTTCAGTTATTTCATTGTTAAGTGATGCACAGTTTTTACTGAGTGGTTGGTGCGCTGGTAGTCCTGGAATTCAGATCAAATCCGAACAGATTACTTGCCTATGGCCATCGATCTCACATTATAGGCATCAAGCACGAATGGCAGGTGAACGGGCTGGATGATATTCAGGATCGCTGTGCTCTAGCAGAAAAGCTAGCCTGTAATAAGGTCGTGTCTCCAGAAGGAAAACCCATCTGAGGTCTTCACCTCGATTCTGCATTTGCACCGAACCGCATTCCAGCTGGACACGGTGCACGTGGGATCGTGATATCGGTACACCTATGGCTTGTGATTTATGTTGTAAGAAAGCGCAGGCTCGACCTTCCTGCTGCCTGGGAGAGGCTGCCACGTGCCGTCCATTGGTCGTTGTCTTCCTGTCAGCCGGCTGTAAAAGCCAAAGGAGACCAAAGGTGTCCCTTTGCCATTGGACGTTCAAACAACCTTTCAATGCATGTTGTGTCTGCACCAACTTTATATCCAACAAAATGTTTCCAACGTTTTGTTGTTGCTCAATGTAGAAAAAGCCAGATCCCCCCCCCCCCCCCGCTCCCCACCATCCCCACCATCCCCCCCAACCCCCCTACTCCGATATTCTGAACAGGATATGCAGTGATTGAATTTGTGGAGAGTTGTAGAAGTAGAAATATAAATTAATGTTTTCTACCAATCAGCGTGATCCTGATTCAACATTGCAATAAATCTCAGCTGACAGTTCCTTTTGTGAAATGTGGGTTTTCAAACAAATTGTGAAATATGTATAACCCTGTGTAGAAGATCTCGGTGTTTATCAAATGATTATGTAAACAGATTTTTCTTGATCACCACGAGTGGAGCCTTCAATAAAATGGGGATTTCTCGAAATGTGTTTGCGTAATGGTGGACTGATCTTTTTGTCCCAAGAATGTTACTCAAGAACTTCTTCCACTCAGGTCTTCAATTACGGGCACATTAAAAACATTTTTTAAATGAAACTTTGTCTATAAAATCAACATCAGGGGATACCTGAAATATGTTGTTTTTTGGGGATTTGACTCCCAGTTTATGCCCCAAGAGGTGGAGACTTGGGGTCACTGGGGTCAAAACGGAAGATGTGTTTTCTTTTAACTCAAAATTTGATCTTGTGTCATTCCTGGTGGAACGTTTAGCCATTTTTAAACTTCGCTTTCGATGGGCAGCGTGGGGATTTGCGATGGCGTGCCATCTTCTTCGATCTTGTTTCATTTGTGATTACATTGGCAGGTAATGTGGGAAACGGGGAAGGATCACGAAGGAGTGAGGTAAGCATTTCGGAATGACGTAATGAGTAAGGATCGGTGGATTTGGGAAGACCATGCAGTGCAAATTTCACTGCGGGTTAGACTGGAGCGGAAGGTCACGATGGGTCAGGGAGAAGGAACCCGGAGAACCCAAGGAGGAGCCGCAATGGGGGTAAGGTGAGGAAGGTGGGAGTTGACGAAGGTGTAATGGGCATTGGGTGAGGGTGCGAGTACATTCTGGGTGGGTGTTAATGAAGGTGTGATGAGGTGGAGTGGCGAGGAGGGGGTCCTCGAAGATTTAATGAAGCTGTGAAATAGGGGGCACGAAAAACAACAATCTGAACAAACAGCAGCAGCTGCAGCCGTCCTGCGGACATTGCGGGTTGCGGCAATCGCATTCCCAGATGTCTACCTGAGCTGTTCCCATTACCATCAAGTGTTTTGTCTGTCGACTGTTTCCGAACTCAAATGTTTTGGGAATGGCCATGTGACTGCTCCCAAGTGAATGTGACCATTTCCCTCTCCCACCGATTCACCTGCAGTTCGGACTGCGCATTAAATGGTTGTGGTACTGTGGTTAGAGGGTGGGGTTGATGGATTTTGGGGAATAAGTGATTTTTCAACAAAACTGAAATACAACAAGAACGGCACTCGGGAGAGCGCATACCTCCGCTAAGGTGAACAGTTTCCATTTCATATCCCAATGATACGCGGGAACTGAACCAAAACATAATCGACTTGTTTATGTCACCGACCCAACTCGTCCACCACATTTTGTCATAATCCGTCCACAACATTTTAAATATAATGCTACATATACATATATGCTGTGAGACCGGTGTTTGTCGGCACGGACAGGACAATACTTTAAAGACGTATTCACATTCTAATTGTACATACTTTATAGACGTATTCACATTCTAATTGTACATACTTTATAGACGTATTCACATTCTAATTGTACATACTTTCTTGACGTATTCACATTCTAATTGTACATACTTTATAGACGTATTCACATTCTAATTGTACATACTTTACAGACGTATTCACATTCTAATTGTACATACTTTCTTGACGTATTCACATTCTAATTGTACATACTTTATAGACGTATTCACATTCTAATTGTACATACTTTACAGACGTATTCACATTCTAATTGTACATACTTTCTTGACGTATTCACATTCTAATTGTACATACTTTATAGACGTATTCACATTCTAATTGTACATACTTTACAGACGTATTCACATTCTAATTGTACATACTTTATAGACGTAATCACATTCTAATTGCACATACTTTAAAGACGTATTCACATTCTAATTGCACATACTTTCTTGACGTATTCACATTCTAATTGTACATACTTTATAGACGTATTCACATTCTAATTGTACATACTTTATAGACGTATTCACATTCTAATTGTACATACTTTATAGACGTATTCACATTCTAATTGTACATACTTTACAGACGTATTCACATTCTAATTGTACATACTTCATAGACGTATTCACATTCTAATTGTACATACTCTATAGACGTATTCACATTCTAATTGTACATACTTCAGAGACGTTTTCACATTCTAATTGTACATACTTTATAGACGTATTCACATTCTAATTGTACATACTTTATAGACGTATTCACATTATAATTGTACATACTTTATCGAAGTATTCACATTCTAATTGTGCATACTTTACAGACGTATCCACATTCTAATTGTTCATACTTTATAGACGTATTCACATTCTAATTGTACATACTTTACAGACGTATTCACATTCTAATTGTACATACTTCATAGACGTATTCACATTCTAATTGTACATACTCTATAGACGTATTCACATTCTAATTGTACATACTTCAGAGACGTTTTCACATTCTAATTGTACATACTTTATAGACGTATTCACATTCTAATTGTACATACTTTATAGACGTATTCACATTATAATTGTACATACTTTATCGAAGTATTCACATTCTAATTGTGCATACTTTACAGACGTATCCACATTCTAATTGTTCATACTCTATAGACGTATTCACATTCTAATTGTACATACTTCAGAGACGTTTTCACATTCTAATTGTACATACTTTATAGACGTATTCACATTCTAATTGTACATACTTTATAGACGTATTCACATTATAATTGTACATACTTTATCGAAGTATTCACATTCTAATTGTGCATACTTTACAGACGTATCCACATTCTAATTGTACATACTTCATAGACGTATTCACATTCTAATTGTACATACTCTATAGACGTATTCACATTCTAATTGTACATACTTCAGAGACGTTTTCACATTCTAATTGTACATACTTTATAGACGTATTCACATTCTAATTGTACATACTTTATAGACGTATTCACATTATAATTGTACATACTTTATCGAAGTATTCACATTCTAATTGTGCATACTTTACAGACGTATCCACATTCTAATTGTTCATACTTTAAAGACGTATTCACATTCTAATTGTACATACTCTATAGACGTATTCACATTCTAATTGTACATACTTCAGAGACGTTTTCACATTCTAATTGTACATACTTTATAGACGTATTCACATTCTAATTGTACATACTTTATAGACGTATTCACATTATAATTGTACATACTTTATCGACGTATTCACATTCTAATTGTACATACTTTATAGACGTATTCACATTATAATTGTACATACTTTATCGAAGTATTCACATTCTAATTGTTCATACTTTAAAGACGTATCCACATTCTAATTGGACATACTTTATAGACGTATCCACATTCTAATTGTACATACTTTATAGACGTATTCACATTCTAATTGTACTGTTGCGGATATGAGGATTGGTTTTTTTTATTGTGTGTATTGAATAGTAAAGTGTGGTAAAATGTCGCCTTCCTGCCTCCAGTCAGTTGTATAAAGGTCAAAGGGCGTCCCGGTAGTTAATTCCACAAGCATGCATTGAAGGACACGATAATATCCCTGTTCAGTAGCTTATTTCCTTATTATGTGTTTCAGGATAAGGCCTTGTTTTCCATTAAAATGACACTCCATTGCACCAAGTAAAAGAAATAGATTCCCTTCATCCTTCATCCCCATTCCCAAAAACCTCCATTTCCCCTCTCATCATTGCCAGGCCTCAAGGGCCAATTACACACCCTCCAATAGCCGCCATTGGCCACGAGGCAAGGATGGGGAAGAAAGGCGTGTCTCCCCCTCGTCATAGAGGGGAGGAGTAAGTCAGCCCCGCTCATCCAACCCAGAACGAGGGGTTCGGCTTGAGAGGGCGGAGAGAGAACGCTTGGGGGAGGTTCGAAAAGGTTGAGGGGCGGGGCCTATATAACCCGCAGCGCGACGCTCCCCAAGCAGACGAGCTTTGAAGAAGAAAGAGATGAGTACTGAGCATTGAGATGAGAAGAGGCTGCGCTTTTAAAGAGAGGCGCTGAGAGGAGGGAATGAGCAGGCGTGACCGCAGCTAAAATCCGCAGCGCGACGCTCCCAAAAGAGAAGCTGAGACAAGCTTTGGCAGAGATGAGCTTTGACTGAGACGCGCAAGAAGAGAGTTGGTGGTGGTTGAAGAGAGTTGGTTGGTTGTGAGTTGAGTCGGCAGTGATTGCAAGAGTAGTGGTCGGTGGTGAAGAGTGGTTGGACCAAGAAAGGGAGAGGAGAGAACTCGTCACGCCAGACCCCCCCCCCCCCCCCCACCAGCGCGTCGGCTCCACCAAGCAGTTCCGACCCGTGATCCCGCGCACATGACAGGATCGGTGGCATCAGCGGCCGTCGAGGTCCAGCCCGACGTCCCGTGCGGGATCAAGCTCCAGCCAGCTCCGTGCCTGCCTCCCTCCCCAGCCATCCACCTCCGCCATTCCTATCATCATTCCCCGAGTGAGTCCGTGTTCTGTTTGTTCTGTCCTGGGGTTTATTAATTAAGGCAGTAGTTAAGCTAAATTTGCACTGTGTCATCTTGATCCCTTCTGTATATTATTTTATTATCTTTCTCTCTCCTTGGTTATTTTGAGCCTGTAAATAGTAATAAATTACAATCGTATTTCAAACCTTTTCTGTCTTCCGCTTTTTCTTCCTTTTCACATCCGTCGTCTTTGTCTTTTCCAAATTGAATATCTGTGGCGCGATCTGGCCAACGCTCGGGTGAATCGGGGTAAGCTGGGGTAACTGTAACGGTCGCGGTATGACCTCCGCTCGCCCGCTCGGCCAAAGTAACATCTTGTCCGCGAACCGTAACAGTACATACTTTATAGACGTATTCACATTCTAATTGTACATACTTTATAGACGTATTCACATTCTAATTGTACATACTTTGTAGACGTATTCACATTCTAATTGTACATACTTTATAGACGTATTCACATTCTAATTGTACATACTTTATAGACGTATTCACATTCTAATTGAACATACTTTATAGACGTATCCACATTCTAATTGTACATACTTTATAGACGTATCCACATTCTAATTGTACATACTTTATAGACGTATTCACATTCTCATTGTACATACTTTATAGACGTATTAACATTATAATTGTTCAAATAGGAAGTCCCCCCGACCCCCGTCCTCTATTTTGTCCTTCTATCCTGCGGTTGGTACCTTCCTCTCTCTCATGTTCCTTTTCTTCAGGTGCGTCCCGATACATTATTTGTTATATCCCTTCCACGAGACTTCACTCTGTCTACAAAAAAAACTCCGGCCTTGAAAGGGTACCAAGACCGGCCCTCTTTGCATCCACTCCTTGTCTCTTGCTTGGTGTTATAGGCCTTACCACAGGCTAGAAGCCTTAGTATAGGACGTTATGTGGGCTTTGGATATTTGAGACTGGGAATTTGATGACGTCACCAGACCAACAAATTGTTCCACCTGCTGGAATGAGAAAGGAAAGTGTCTCACAAGAATGCTTGAAGGGATTGGATGGAGGATGGTTTCCTTGTGGAAGGTAAGAATTAGACTGATAAGGTGGTGATGAAAGGGTTCCCGCACCTGGACCGTTCAGGCCTTCAGGATGTGAATGAGGCCCTCCAGTTTACGACAGCTGGTTACCCATCATCACCGAATGGTGAACCTCGTGGGCAACTGGAATGATTTATTTCATCTGTATAATGAACATTGTCTGTCACATGTATGCTTATTCGTCTCACCCATTCATGTGTACACCTCACAGTCTGATTTTCCACTTGCCAAAACAAATAAATAATATAACCTCTAACTTTATCAAATATCTTGTGCAAAGTAATCCAAAACATTTTACTTCCTCATGGTACCTTACCTTGGCAGCATTCCATTGTCGATATGCGCGACGAATGTTCAGGTCATGCATGAATCCTCCTCCAAGGTGAGGTGTTGATTCTTTGACCCAAAGATATTGAGGGAAGTACTCACCTGGGAAAGCTTTTCGAGCTTCGATGTCGAGGTCTGAAGTGGGAAACAGGTGGCAATCAAGGTCACACGTATATATATGATGTCATTACGGTGTAAACACCTGCTCACTTTGAGAGTGGCAGGAAAGGTCATTCATCTTTGGGGTAAATAGATTACAGACGATCTATGGTCGGGTCTCAAGAACATTGGGTGTGTGTTCATTTATCAAGTATCTTGTGGAGAGATCGCCAAGTGGTTTAAACATTCGAGCAAGAACTCCATTCAAAACCGGTAAGGAACGGCTGGCTTGGCAAGCGCTAGCTAGCTGCTTGGTAAATGAGCACACCTCCAGCCCTTATGGGGTATATAGATTAGAGTAGATCTTCGCTCAGTTCTGTAAGTAAAACTTACCTCATGGATGTCAGGCTTGCTCCAAATTTCTTTGTTTTATGTTATAAACACCATCAGCGACTGTTTAAAAAGCTAATCATACGTGTTTGTGGTTTATAATATTTTACAAGCCCGGCTAAGCCGCTGTTAGACTTCCGGTCTTGTTTATGGAAAAAAGCGTGACCGACACAGAAGAAGCACACAAACCACAACAACAGCTATAATGTATTATAAAACAACATTTTTTACGTTTCACTTCATTTTACATCCTCAATGAGATTCACAGATACACATGCAATATGTTTATGAAGTACAACTTGCCGTCATTTGATTAAGAATGGTCATCGAAACGACCAGATGACATGCACACCTAGTTTTTTTGTTTTTTTTTGTATACAAGATCCATTTGATTTTGTTTTGCCCTCTCCCTCCCACTGATCTCTCGATGTCCCTGCTCTCAGATGTTGCGTTTGTGTTCCTCCCCCTCTCGCCCCATCGTGTCTACCGCTCGTGAAAGAGCGAACATTAATCACACAGAAAGACAAACCGACACATTAAACATATAACATGGGGAGCCATAGACACGATGGGGTGAGAGGCGGAGGAACACAAACACAACATCTGAGAGCAGGGACATCGAGAGATCAGTGGGAGGGAGAGGGCTTTGGGGGGGGGGGGAGGCATAAAACATATGGACACTGCCAGGACTTCCAGGAAAGAAGTTGGAAGTTGAAAGAAGAAAGTTGAAAGAAGAAAGTAGTTGTAATAAAAACAAGGTAACTATGAAAGCAGCAATTGGTAATCTTCCATTCCTGATGGTTACCTCGGCAGAATATCTCATGCGTCACGGGGCTCCGACAAAGCGCACAGTGCACCTGTCCGGTGTTGTGACGACGCACTCTTTGCAGGCACGACACACAATAAACATGGTGACAGGGAAGGTACTTGTGCGGCCCAACTGCGATGTCAAGGCAAATGGGACAGGTGAGATACTCCAGATGCTCGTTCTCCTTCTGGATTGTGTTTGGTTCCACCTGCACTCACAAGATAAATGAATCACTCACGGTCGTTGAACAATGTTGTGGAAATATTCTATTTTTATCCTGAAACTAACAACATTGGGAGCATCGAGATCCAGAATTGGTGATAAATGATGAATGGTCTGTGATTTAAAAACGCCTCTTAATTAACAAAGGGTTAAAAAAAATCAAGCATCACATCAATGTTTGATGTCTTCCACCTTTTTTTTCATTAATTCAACACGTGATCTTGAATCAGAATCCCAAAGTGTCGGGTTTTTCCAAAGCCGTGAAAAGCCTGACAAAGGCACATTGGCCTAAAAACCAAGATGGACGATCATACAAAGAGCCGCTGTTTCTCCAATCCCCCACAACATAACGTAACACACACATAGCAACGGGTTTATGGTGGTGGAGGCCCCAGTGCACACATGGGTGGTGGTGGCTTTCACAACAACAACTACACCTCCAATAATAGGATTGCTCTGAAAAAATTACCTCAACATTGCCTTCATAACAACAACAAGAAGTCGTCAACAACAACACCAACACAACACAATCTCTTCGGAGAAGGAAGCTATTCGAGGCCTGAAGGCCAAAAGCCTGGGGTCTGTCTGGACATGCTAAGGCCTCGGATTTATGAATTAGTCCATCCGTCCAAACATCCAATCAAAAACCCCAGTTGGGTTATTTTGTAGATGCACAGTGTCTACAGAAAGTCTACACCCCCTTTTCAAATTTTCACCTTTTGTTTACTTATATCCTGGAATTAAAATGCATTAAATCAGACTTTTTACACCTTTATTTACACATCGTAACCCACAACTTCCAAATGAAAAACAAATTCTACAGATTTTTTACTTGATTGAAAATGCAAAACTAGAATATATTGATTGGATAAGTGTCCACCTTCCTCATAATTATAGCAATTGCAAATTAGCTCAGGTGTAACCAATCACCTTCCAAATCACACACCAAGTTAATCGGCCTCCACCTGTGTCAAATTGTAGTGATTCTGATTAATATCAGAATAAAATCAGCTGTTCCTGTCGGTTTTCTCTGCTGGGTAGTGCATTTCACAGAAAAGACTCCACCATGAGCACCAAGGAGCCTTCAAAAGACCTCCGGGATAAAGTTGTGGAGAGACAGATCAGGGGATAGGTATAAAAATATTTCATAGTCAAGACGATCATTAAGAAGTGGAAGGCGTATGCTACCACCAAGACCCTGCCAAGATCAGGCCGTCCCTCCAAACTGGATGACCAAGCAAGGAGGAGACTGATCAGAGAGGCCACCAAGAGGCCAATGGCAACTTTGAAAGATTTACAGGCCTTTTTGGCAAAGATTGGTCACTGTGTGCGTGTGACTACAATATCCCAAGCACTCCACAACTCTGGCCTGTGCAGTAGGGCGGCAAGAAGGAAGCCATTACTCAAAAAACTCCCCCCTTGCCCCTCCCCTCCAAAACTCCCCCCTCTCTCCTCCCCTTCAAAACTCCCCCCTGACCCCTCCCATTCAAATCTCCCCCTCATACCATTCCTCTCCAATTCTCCCTTCTCCCCCCTCCTCCTCAAAGCTGCCTCCTCCCCACTTCGTCTCCCTTCTATCTCATACCTCCACCTCCCCCAACCTTCTACTTTCCACTGCCTTCCCCCCTCAAACAACCCCTCACTGTGCCTCATCCCATCACCATCAAACCTTTCATCCTCCTCATCCTTCCCTTTCTTGTAACTCTTCTGTAATCTCTGACACACGATCAACTGCTCTCCCTACCTCCCCCTCTCATCCTTCATCTTACCCTGCCCCACCACTCCCCTGTCCTGTACCCGATGCTCCCCCTCTCTCTCTTCATTAACGGTATGGACCTCAAACATCCGGGGCCTTCGCTCAAACCTGACTGATCTCTCCATACAGGTTGCTTCTGACAATCCCGACTTGATCTGCTTAACAGAAACTTTCCTCCTTCAAGATGTCTCCGATTCCTTAATATCTCTTCCTGGTTACTCCCTCCTCTGGTATGATAGACCTGAGCTTCGTCCTGGTGGTGAGGTTGCTATCCTTATCAAAAACTCTCTTCCTCACTCTCCTTGCACTGCCCTCTCTCCGCCTCACCCCCAGGAGTACCTCTGGCTATGGCTGCCTCTCCGCTCCCACCTTTTGTTCATATGTGTTCTGTGCCATCCTCCAAACAGTGATGACTCCATTTACATTTCACTGTCCGACAACATGGACCAACTTATATCCACTCATCCCAACTCTCTCTTCCTCATATGTGGCGACTTCAACTGTCATCATGCCAGCTAGCTGGGTGTGGGTTCCTCTCTCACCAGCCATGGCACCTCAGCAAAGGACTTCTGTGACTCACTGGGATTGACACAATCTGTCAATTTCCTGACCCGGATCTCAGCCAATCGAGTATCTTCTCTTCTAGACTTGGTTATGACAAACTTCCCTGCAAATGTCTGCTGCTCTTCTTCTGCTCCAATCAGTTCTTCTGATCATGTGCTTGTTAAAGCAGACATCTCTCTGGCCATTCTCAGAGAGCCTCCTCAGCGTCCCCGAGTCTGGCATCTCACTCGGGCCGACTGGCACGGTCTCCAAGCAGCCATCAATCATCTGGACTGGTCTCCCATCTCCACTGCCTCCGACATCAATTCTTCCTGGGAATTCTTCCAAAGCAAACTGCTCTCTCTCTCATGCATAGATTTATCCCATCTCATCTTCAGTTGTCTTACCCTTCCTCCCATCCATGGTACACTGAATCTTGTGGTGAGGCAGTTGCCCCGAAACAACTTGCCTTTGCCTCTTGGAAGGCAAATCCAACTGAAGGCAATCTCAGTTCCTTCCACCAAGCTCGGAACAAGTGTGTGCCTACCCTCAGGAGTGCCAGGAAGCACTATCTCTCCACACTCAAGTATGAACTCTCAAACCTGTCTCCTTCCTCCAAATCCTGGTGGCGTCTGGTCAAATCCGTTTCTGGTGTTTGTTCCCCCTCCATCCCCTCCCTTACCTCAAATGGCTACACAGTTGACACCACACGTGACAAAGCCGAATGCCTCAACTCTGTGTTTGCCTCAAAATCTTGTGTCCCAACCCCATCTCTCTCTGTTCCCACCTTACCCAGTCGAACCCAACTGCTCCTGGACTCTGTGTCCTTCTCTCCTGACAAGGTGGAGAAGTTTTTGTCAAACCTCGACTCTGATTCTGCAACTGGACCAGACGGCATCAGCCCACAGGTCCTAAAATCCTGCTCTGCCGCTCTATCTTACCCTCTCTCTGTTCTTTTCACCCTCTTTTGCTCAAGGTCATGTGCCAGCATCCTGGAAATCAGCCAACATCACCGCTTTACACAAAAAAGGTGCAAAAACAGATCCTTGCAACTGCAGACCAATCAGCCTGCTCCCAATTATCATCAAAGTCATGGAATCCATCATTGCTTCGGATATCAAATCCTGCGTCTTCTCCAATGGCTTGATCTCTGATCATCAATTTGGATTCAGACCAGGTCATTCTACTCTGGACATGCTGCTTCTACTGTCTCAACAATGGATGGAAGTCCTCAATGCCAAACAGGAAATCAGAGCTGTCTCCCTTGACATATCACGTGCCTTCGATACGGTCTGGCACCCAGCTCTGCTCACCAAACTCTCCTCCTATGGTATCCATGGAAATCTCCATGCATGGCTTGCGGACTTCCTCTGTGGTCGTAGTCAACGTGTGGCCCTGAATGGATTTCTCTCATTTCCCCTTCCTGTTCAGGCTGGAGTTCCCCAAGGCAGTGTTCTGGGCCCTGTGCTTTTTCTGGTCTTTATCAATGATCTCTCCGACTCTCTGGAAAATCCTCTCTATCTCTTTGCTGATGACTACACTCTCTGCCGCTCCATTCCTCTTCCCTCAGATCGGCAGTCTGCAGCCTCCTCACTCTCTGAAGACCTGGACAAAATCACAGACTGGTCAAACAAGTGGAACATGTCTTTCAATCCTGACAAATCTCACACTCTTACTATGTCTCTCCGAAAAGATCGACTGGACAACCCTCCCATCTACTTTCTCAACAATCCTCTCCAAGAAGTTCTGTCGCTCAAGCTTTTGGGTCTCACTATCTGCCATGATCTTTCTTGGGAAAACCACATTTCCAAGCTGGCCTCCAAAGCGAGTTGCCGACTGGGCATCCTCCGTCGTGCTCCTCACCTCATACAAGGCTTTCATCCGTAGCTCAATGGAATACTGTTCTCCCCTATGGGCCGGTACTCCTGCCTCACACCGAGCTCGGCTTCACGCTGTTGAAACCAAAGCTTTCAGAATCATTGGAATCTGCCGCGATGAAGCTATCTCCGAGGGCCTTTCACTCACTCACCGCAGGCAGGTAGGTGGTCTTTCTGTCTTCTACCGACTCCTCTCCGGCCTTGCTCCCCTAGCTCTCTCTGGGCTTTGTCCCCCAAATATTCCTACAGGTCGCACAAGATCTGACAGCAACCCTCTGATGGTAAAACTGCCAAAATCTAGGCTCCCTGCCCACCTTCAATCTTTTATTCCTCTTTTCTCCCACCTCTGGAACAAACTCTCACACTTTCTTCAATCCCACACCTCCCTCCAGGTCTTTAAAACAGCTGTTCAACACGATCTCTTATCTTCCCCCATCCAAAACCTTGACCTTTTCTACCCCAATTAAAACACCCCAAGTCCGCCTCTTTGAATCCCCAAGTTCTTTCCTGAAATTCCTCGTCGTGTTCATTTGCGTTATACCGTGTACGCCTCCCTCCTCCCCAGCCCTCTCCCTTCCACATATCTACCAACGTCCCTGTTCTCCACTGTTGTTGCGCTTCCATCTCTCTCCCCATCGTGTCTCCCGCTCCCTTCATTGCATGTTTTATGTATCTGTGCATGTTTTCATGTTCAATGTGTTTGCTCTTACACGAGCCTCGATTCTGTATACAAAAAAATATATAAAAAAATTAACGTTCTGTGGTCAGACGAAACCAAGATGGAACTTTTTGGCCTAAATGCAAAATGTTATGTTTGGCGCAAACCCAACAGCACCCAAAGTACACCATCCCTCCTGTGAAGCATGGTGGTGGCAGCATCATGTTATGGGGATGTTTCTCATCAGCAGGGACTGGAGCACATGTCAGGATAGAAGGGAAAATGGATGGAGCAAAATACAGAAAAATACTAGAGGAAAACCTGCTGCCTTCTGCAAGAAAGCTGAAATTGGGACGGAAGTTCACCTTTCAGCATGACAACGACCCGAAGCACACAACCAAAGCTTCACTGGAGGGGCTCAGGAACAAAAAGATAAATGTCCTTGAGTGGACCAGAAAGAGGTGCTTCTGTCAAAGGTGTTTCCACCAAGTATGAACTCAGGGGGATGGACACTTATCCAACCAAGATATTCTCGTTTTGTTTTTTTTGAGCAACTTTCTGAAATTTGTAGAATTTGTTTTTCACTTGGAAGTTGTGGGTTACGATGTGTAAATAAAGGTGGAAAAAGTCTGGTTTAATGCAACTTATTTCCAGGCTATAAGGCAACAAAAGGTGCACATTTTGAAAAGGGATGTAGACTTTCTACAGGCCCTGTATGTATCCTGAAAATAATCCTGGATGGGCCGTTGGGTGGTGGAGGCCCCAGGCACGTGTCCCAGTTGTCCTTAAATAAATCCGGCCACACACACGCGTGCGCACGCACACCACACACCACACACACACACACACACACCAAAAACCTCTGCTGGTATGAAATTAGAAATACACAGAAACCTTGAAACAGGTGGACGTCATTTGGCCCATCAAGTCTGTGTCATGTCCACATTCACCACAACCCCAACACCATTCCTGTACTGTATAATATTACATAATTTATGATTTTCTCTCACAATGTAGCCAATTCCAAAGGTTTTAAATGTAATTTTTCCCAAGTACGATATAAAAGGCGACTGTGATACCTTGTCGGTGGTTACGGGAGAATCTTTTGCATCATCGTCCACCACCTTCTGTGCCCCACGAGACTTTCTCCACTTGCTGAACCACCTCCAGCATTTTGACTTCTTCTTATTTGTCAATGACGCATCACCAGATTCCGCGTCATTGGCAGAATCTTGTGGCAGCGACTCAATGGGGGAGAGCTGATCACTGTGCCCAGAGGCATCTACTGCAGATCTGTGGCCAAGTTCAACAGCTTCGGTCTACGGGGTTGGTGAGGAAGATACAAACCACGTGATGAGTAAATGAAACATTGGTGAGGAAGACACAAACCATGTGATTAGTAAATATATTATTTAAAACGAGTATATGGCCCGTCAAAAATGACGGGTTGGAACAGTTTATTTGACAGTGCAGCCTCGTGATCGTGCCAAAGTCTGAAGCCTGGGCCTCGTGTCAGGTGTGCTTATATCTTCTTTATTTATTAGACATCCGATAGACGTAAATGAACACTCGGTTTACTCTGCACACGTTGAACATTACAAGCAGTGAATTTCACCTCATGCGCCTTGTATTTATTGCGATGAAAAAAAAAAACCGCTTCTGTCCACCACCCTTGAGGTTCAGTTTGCAAGCCACCATCTACAATTCCAATGTAAGAGACATAATTACTCTTCTTTTCGGTCTTCGGAGTCCTCAGGGTCTTTTGGGTTCTTTGGGTCCTCGGTCTTTTGGGTCTTCTGGTTTCACGGGACCTTTTGGTTCATCCGAGTCTTTTGGGTCCTCTGGATTTCGGAGTCCACGGGTATTTTCGGTCCTCTGGGTCGTTGGGGGTATTTTAGGGTATTTGGGGTATTTTGGGTCATCGGGGTAATTTGGGTATTTGGGGTCCACTGGGACCTCTGGGTCTTTTTGGTGTTTTGGTTTGCTTGGGTCTATGGAGTCGTTGAGGGTCTTTGGGGTATGTTGGGTCTTTTTGGTCTTTTGTATCTTCAGGGTATTTTGGGTCTTTAAGGGTATTGGGGTATTTTAGATATTTGAGGTATTTTGGGTCTTTTAAGTCATCTGGTTATTTAAGGGTCTTTGGGATCGTTTGGATCTTCAGGGTCCTTTGGGTCTTCGGGGTATTTTGGATCTTCAGGGTATTTTGGGTCTTCGTGGTGTTTTTTTTAGGTCTTTAGTCTTTATTGGTATTTGAGGTCTTTATAGGGTCTTTGGGTTTTTTTGGTTCTTCGTGGTGTTTTGGGTCACATGAAGTGTACGAGTCACATGAAGAGTGAATAGTGTTCGCATTAATTAGGTACAGTGAATGAATCATGAATGACTAATGAAGGGTGTTTTATTGATGGCGTAAGATAAGAAAATCCGAACGTGTTCTTACGTCATGGTGTTTACGTAATAGTTACACGAGCGAGGAATGAATCTCGTCACAGAGCAGCAACTGAAGTCTCATCTCATCTGAAACGGTACTCGATGGAGAGCACACCTCCGCCAGGTTGAACAGTTTACGTTTTGTATCAACTGATGCGCTAGTTCTGGATCCGACATCAACCAAAATCGAATCAGCTTGTTCTCGTCACAAACCCAACTCATCCACAAAGTTTTGTTATACCTCGTCCACAACCTTTTTCAAATTTCATGCTGCATATCGTTTTTGGCCCGAATCACTCAACGGTGAAGAATCACTTAAAAATGTTTAAATCCCGGTATCCGGATCCGGATCTTCACCAAATTTAAATCCATTCTTCCTTGCCGCACACCCAACCTCTCCACCAGGTTTCGGCCAAATCTGTCCACGACTTTTTAAGACGAGCAACGGTACCTGCCCTGCGGGCGGAACTTCAATTGGGAGGCCCAAATGAAAAGGGGAAATATCAGAAATTGAAGGCTTTTTATTTGAAACGATTCATATAAACATCCGATAAATCATCTCACACGCAAATCATCAAAATCTAAACAGTATCTCACTATAATTGACCAAATGTCCCACATTCCACACGTCCACACAATCACGTGTATGGATGCTACGTGTGTGTGGATGCTCTGTGCGGGTGGGAGCCCAGAAGCAAACAGGCAATGCAGATACAGCGAATGCTAAAGCATGAAACCAATCAATTCCACATTCCTGCAGCACCTTCAGTCGCACGTCAGACATGGACAGCAAGTTCGTGAAGGACTTCCATGAAAAACGTACCCGTTCGCAAACAAACGGGTGCGTTCACGTGAAGAAACATCGATCGTGGGCCCGTCGCGAATCTGCATATGGCGATCCACGAAGTTCACGTTCAGAAAGTATAAACCAAAGATTGAAAAGCGGAGCTCCGCGTACGATCTTTGGTAGAAACCATCACGGCGTGTCGTCATTCACTTGAACTTGATATCTTTTTTTAATTCTGAACAACATAACTCCAATTAATCACAAAATAAACTTTTAACAACATTGTTAACGTTTCCTTCATTGTAAAAACGATCAAATGAACAGTTAAAAGGATTTTCAGCCGATAGGTGTTGCGGCCATGGCAAGATCGATGGAGACAGCGATCTGTAGCCTATACACCGCCCAAAGAGCTATGTGGAATTCTCTCCAGTAGATATTAAATGTCTTTGAACTTTTCCCGAGGTCATTATTTGCTTTTAATGATGTTTTTTACGAATGATGTTCATATTGGTTTTGGGTCGTCCTTTCCGCATATCTCGTGGGATTGTAAGTTGGATGGACAGACGGCCGTGATGGCGGCGAGGGGGATGGAATTCTCTCAAGCAGCGATTCAACGCCCACAACGGTCGATCGAGTCCGTGCAGCGATCGGTGGAGCCGTTGGTGCAGCACCCGGGAAAGCAACGTCGTCACAATGAGAAAAAAGACGGTTATGCGAACGCGAATGTCATGCGTGAGTCCAAACTTGAGAATGCTGGAAACGAAAGCTGAAATTGGGGAAACTAAAAAGCACATTTTACTCCTGGAGATCCCAGGATTACCCACCCAAAATATCTTTGCGATCGGTTCAGCAGTTTTTCTACGGTACCTTCGAACAGACAGACAGACGGACGGACGGACATTTGGTGAATTATAGTAAGATAACGTGTTCACAAACAGACGGCGGTGAAAACATAACTTTGTGCCGGTGGCAGAGGTAATAAAACAATTATTACCTGACGATCGTCGTCGTTTTGCTTCTTATTCTTTTTCTTCCTCGTCCAACAACAAGACCACATCTTGCTTTGCTGGAAGCCACTGATCGTTCCAAAATGGTAGTAACGACGTCGAATCCACTTGAATTTAAACACAGGTTCGGAAAAGCATCCACAAAGCACTGTGCGTCACAATGCAAAGGGGCGGGGCTTCATCTCCATCCACTCAAACACCAGAGTTCGGAAACGCCACGGCAAAGCATTGTGTCACAATGCAAAGGGGCGGGGCTTAATCTCCATCATCACCCTCATTAACAATGACGTATGGAATAAACTTAAAACTCATGACACATCCTTACATTTTGGTTTTTAAAATATGGATTTGAAAAACAAACAAAAAGAAACACTTCTTCAGACCACAGATTGAAACATGGATCTTTGTTTGGGCACGTTTGGTGCATCGCGATGAACCCGAACGTTCATTTCCAGCCCAGGTGTGGGTGCGTGGGAGGATGGTCTCAAGGTGCACACCTGACCTTTAAGCTGTACTGTATAGCCTGCGTACGAATACCGACCCAGCTGTAAACTCCCATCCTGGTGTTTCTCAGACATCTTGCCACCACTGTGCTTCCCTTCGAAAAATCACTCCACGTGCCATTCCTCAATCGTCCTATGATCCTCCCGGTACAGTTGGTGTGACTTTATCTCTATCTTTATATATACTTTTATTTCTATATCTATATATATATATTTGTGCAGCGTCTGTCCTGTCCTGTCCTGTGTTATGTTGTCACTGAACTACTTTCTCAAACTTTTGTGAAATCGTACCAAACTTCTGGAATGCACATATCTCTCCCGTCGGTATGTCCTAATAAGGGTATTTTATTTTAAAAAAATTAATGGGGGGGGGGGAATTTTTGGGGGATTTTTTTTTTTTCAACTTCAATTGTTTATCAAATGTGATATCACGTATATTACAAATACATTTGTGCAAAATAATTCTTTGAATTTAAAGTTTAAACCATGACAAAACGGCAACTCGGGTACAATCATTTATCTATATGTCGACACATCTGGGCAGTGTCTGTGTTGTCACTTAACGACTCCCTCAAACTTTTGTTTCGGTGGTTGTGAAGTGTTTTTAATAACGTTGTGGTGGTTTTGAATCACGTGGTGGTGAGGTATTTTGAATTATGTGGTGGTGAGGTGTTTTTAAATGACGTGGTGGTGAGGTGTTTTAATATCACATGGTGGTGAGGTGTTTTTAAATCACATGGTGGTGAGGTATTTTGAATTATGTGGTGGTGAGGTGTTTTTAAATGACGTGGTGGTGAGGTGTTTCAATATCACATGGTGGTGAGGTGTTTTTAAATCACATGGTGGTGAGGTGTTTTGAATTACGTGGTGGTGAGGTATTTATAATTAGGTGGTGGTGAGGTGTTTTTAATTAGGTGGTGGTGAGGTGTTTTGAATTAGTTGGTGATGAGGTGTTTTGAATTATGTGGTGGTGAGGTGTTTTGAATTACTTGGTGGTGAGGTATTTATAATTAGGTGGTGGTGAGGTGTTTTAATTAGGTGGTGGTGAGGTGTTTTGAATTATGTGGTGGTGAGGTGTTTTGAATTACTTGGTGGTGAGGTATTTATAATTAGGTGGTGGTGAGGTGTTTTAATTAGGTGGTGGTGAGGTGTTTTGAATTAGTTGGTGATGAGGTGTTTTGAATTATGTGGTGGTGAGGTGTTTTGAATTACTTGATGGTGAGGTATTTATAATTAGGTGGTGGTGAGGTGTTTTTAATTCGGTGGTGGTGAGGTGTTTTGAATTAGTTGGTGATGAGGTGTTTTGAATTATGTGGTGGTGAGGTGTTTTGAATTACTTGGTGGTGAGGTGTTTTTAAATGACGTGGTTGTGAGGTGTTTTTATTACGTGTTTTATGGCTGTGAGGTGTTTTTATTACGTGTTTTATGGCTGTGAGGTGTTTTTAATTTTGTGGTGGTGAGGTGTTTTTATTACATGTTTTATGGCTGTGAGGTGTTTTTAATTTCGTGGTGGTGAGGTGTTTTTATTACGTGTTTTATGGCTGTGAGGTGTTTTTATTACGTGTTTTATGGCTGTGAGGTGTTTTTATTACGTGTTTTATGGCTGTGAGGTGTTTTTATTACGTGTTTTATGGCTGTGAGGTGTTTTTAATTTTGTGGTGGTGAGGTGTTTTTATTACGTGTTTTATGGCTGTGAGGTGTTTTTATTATGTGTTTTATGGCTGTGAGGTGTTTTTAATTTTGTGGTGGTGAGGTGTTTTTATTACGTGTTTTATGGCTGTGAGGTGTTTTTAATTTTGTGGTGGTGAGGTGTTTTTATTACGTGTTTTATGGCTGTGAGGTGTTTTTATTACGTGTTTTATGGCTGTGAGGTGTTTTTATTTTCGTGGTGGTGCGGTGTTTTTATTACGTGTTTTATGGCTGTGAGGTGTTTTTATTACGTGTTTTATGGCTGTGAGGTGTTTTATTACGTGTTTATGACTCTGAGGTGTTTTTATTACGTGTTTTATGGCTGTGAGGTGTTTTTATTACGTGTTTTATGGCTGTGAGGTGTTTTTATTACGTGCTTGATGGCTGTGAGGTGTTTTCAATTTCGTAGTGGTGAGGTGTTTTCAATTTCGTGGTGGTGAGGTGTTTTTAATTTCGTGATGGTGAGGTGTTTTTATTACGTGTTTTATGGTGGTGAGGTGTTTTGAATTACTTGGTGGTGAGGTATTTTGAATTACGTGGTGGTGAGGTGTTTTGAATTACGTGGTGGTGAGGTGTTTTGAATTACGTGGTGGTGAGGTGGAATCACCCCAAACTTCCAGTCTGCACCTACCCCTCCCCTATGTATGTGCTGAGGGGTTCTTTCTTGAAAAAAAAACATTCAACCTAAATTGCCTATAAAAATGTAATATCACAAACACAACAAATACATTTGTGCAAAGTAATTGTTTGTATTATGATTGGTGAAAATCATGACAACACAGCAACTCAGGTGCAGTCATTAGCCTCAGCTAAAATAAGCCCGTTCCTCAGTATCGACGCTTGGTGAGGCGAGCATAGCGAGCCGAGTCAACCTAGTATACATATATATATGTCTATCTGTGCAGTGTCTGTCTTGTGTTGTCTTGTGTTGTCTTGTCTTGTGTTGTCACTGAACTACTCCCTCAAACTTTTGTGAAATCGTACTATTCCAACTTGACCCACGGCGGGAGTAGGCGCTCTACTGAGTGGCGTTCTAGTTATTAATATTATACCCTCTGGAGTCCACTATTATAATTATTATTATATATCACTTCCATCTGCAGCTCCCTCTGTGCACACCTTACACTTGAATGTAGCTGCCACACTGGATAATGACCCTCTCAAACCACTACATTTTTGATGAACCCACTCAGCCCACATTGTGCATTGAATGGAGTTCACTCCGACACGCTTTCTGCACACAGCACACGGCCTCTTCCCAGTTCATTCCACCGCACCACATGCTTTAACACTTGCCATCACCTTAGTCTTTCCGATATTCACCTTCAGACCTTTTGTCTCAATACATTCCTTCCACTTGTTCATCTTCTCCTTCAGTCCATCCATACTTTCTGCAATCAACACCAGATCATCTGCATACAACAACTCCCATGGTAAACCCTCCTTTACATTCTGAGCCAGCACCTTCATCACAGCTCCAAATAGTAGTGGACTTTGTACCGACCCTTGATGCACTCCCACCTTCACCTCAAAGTCACCACTGTTCCCGTTCTTCGTCCTTACAGCTGTGCGCGCTCTTTCGTGCATTGCCATCACTACTCTGATCAACCATTCCTCCACTCCTAACTTCCTCAATGCCCATGTCAACTTCCTCAATGCCCTCACATGATCGGGTTCTACTTTGCGTGGAACCCTATTGAATGCTTTCTCCAGATCAACAATGATCAACAATGATGTGCCACATGGCACATCCCATATAAAGGGGCCTTTTCTATGCCCCTGACATTTTTCACAAGATACATTTTAAATACAAACAAAATGCATTTGTTCATTGTACAAGACTTTATTCAAGACAATACAAAATACTTGAAAAAGTAAGGGGAAAGAATATTCAACACAGATGGGATTCAAACCCACAATCCCCAGCTTGAGAGTCTGATACTTTATCCATTAGGCCATTGAGCCAGCACATTAGAATTTTTTTTACATTTTAAAGGGGTATAAAGGGTGTATAAATGTATATTTATAGATATTTAATATACCAATAGAAGCTGACAAACGAATTTTCAGTCCCCATGTTAAAGTTGCATACAGTGAAACGATCCCATATAAAGGCAGAGGCGCCTTCGTGCCTCCCTTTCATTATTCAAGACGATATAAAATACTTCAAAAAGTAAGAAGAAAATAATTATTCAACCCAAATGGGACTCTAACCTACACTCCCAAGCTTGGGATTCTGATGCCTTATCCATTAGGCCATTAAGCCAGCCCATCAGATTTGGGTAATAACATTTTGAAGAGTTATAAAGTGTGTATATATTTTGATATATTTCTTCATGTATACCATCACGTGAAAAAGTAAGTACACCCCTTGTAAAGTTATGACTTTTTCAACATATTTCAACATACAGCTATTTGATCTTCATTTCAACAATATTGATAGATAAAGGTGATATAATATGACAAATATCATGAAACATTTACATTTTGTAGTCCATTGTATAATTTAAATAAACATAAATGCAAATTTCGCATGTGGAAAAAGTAAGTACACCCCATGAAATGTTTTTTAATCTTTTTAACATATGTGGACATATCAATATTTGATCTTCATTTAAACAGTATCTATAGATAAAGGTGATCTAATTGAACAAAAACTAATGAAAAATTGACTTTGCAATAATTTATTTAACAAAAAATTAACAGAGATGCCATTTCCTTTTGTGGAAAAAGTAAGTACACCCTTGGCTCTAATAGGTGGTATTGCCCCCTTTGGCAGAAACAACCTCAAGTAGGCGTTTCTAATAACTGTCGACCAGTCTCTGACATCGACTGGGAGAAATTTTTGCCCACTCCTCCATGCAGAATTCTTTCAGCTGTGCGATGTTTGAGGGGTTTCTTGCATGCACAGCTCGTTTCAAATCCCCCCACAACATCTCGATGGGATTTAGATCCGGGCTTTGACTTGGCCATTCCAGAACCCTCCATTTCTTTCTTTTCAGCCATTCCTTGGTGGTGTGGAGGAATATATATTATTTCATATATCTGTGGGAAGGTATATATGTGTTTCTGATTTCTTTATCCAAATGTATGTTTTGCATGACTCTGTAGAGATGGAATTTGGAGGAGGAAAGAGCTTGCGTGGAGAGGTCAGAAAGTGACCTACAAAAGATAGATAAAGGTGTTTTGTATCTTCAACAGATAATAACTGTCTGGAATGGCTCTTAGTAGTTCGGTTTGACACAGACCAGACCAGACCCGTCTGGGCCGCTGTCTCGGCCCAGCTCGGTGCGGAATTCTGACATTCCTTGCCCGAATAAGGAAATTCAGTTCGAACACCAGGAGAACTGAATTTCTAGATAAAAGGGGCTTACTCGAGGAGAACAACTCTCAGAGTTGCGCTGGACCGAGGACCGAAGGAGAGATCAAGGAGAGAGGATTGGGCCATGCTCCGACCGGCTGAACGAGGCTTCGTCGAGTTTAGTTCGTTCATAGTTATTCATAAATTGAATCAGTTCGTTAATTCCCTACCCCCTTTTGAGTTTAATAAATCTATAAAAGAACAAAGTGGAGTCTTCCATTCTTCTTCCATTAATAAACAGAACTCTTCCATAGTGGGTTTACTGATATGTTTAGGGTCATTGTCATGTTGCAAGGTCCACCTTCGGTTGAGCTTCAACTTTCCGACAGATGGCCTCACATTTTCCTCAAGGACCCTCTGGTACAATGAACAATTCATAGTGGATTCTATGATGGTGAGTTGCCCAGGCCCTGATGCAGCAAAGCTGCCCCAAACCATAATATTTCCACCACCATGCTTTCCAGTTGGTATCACGTTCTTGTGGTCAAATGCTGTCTTTGGTTTTTGCCAAACATATCTTCTGGTACTGTGGCCAAATAGCTCTACCTTTGACTCATCTGTCCAGAGCACATTGTTCCAGAAGTGCTGGTCTTTGCCTAGGTGTTCATTGGCAAACTTTAGTCTTGCCTTGATGTTCTTTCTGGACAGCAAAGGTTTCCTCCTGGCACACCTCCCATGTAGATCAAATTTGTGCAGCCTCTTTCTAATGGTAGGCTCGTGCACTTTGACATCAACAGTGGCAAGAGCTACCTGTAGGGCCCGTGATGATATTCTGGGGTTCTTAGAGACCTCTTTCAGCATCTTGCGGTCTGCTCTCGGGCTGAACTTGCTGGGGCGGCCTGGCCTGAACAAGTTGGCAGTTGTTTGGAATCATCTCCACTTGTAGATGACCTTCCGGACAGTCAAATGATTGATTTCAAATTGTTTGGAGATCTTTTTAAATCCCTTCCCAGACTCGTAAGCATCTATAACCTTCTTTCTGAAGGCCTCAGAGAGCTCTTTTGATCTAGGCATGGTGACGCCGCACACTTCAACAACAAAGAGCAAACCAAACTAAATGTCTGAGGTTTAAATAAGACAGGTTCCTCCAAGATCCTCTCTAACGATGTTCTAATCATTTGCACCTGAGCTGGTGCACCTGATTCTAATTTTAGGTATTTGAAGTAGTGAAAAATGTAGGGGTGTACTTACTTTTTCCACATGCGAAATTTGCATTTATGTTTATTTAAATTATACAATGGACTACAAAATGTAAATGTTTCATGATATTTGTTATATTATATCACCTTTATCTATCAATATTGTTGAAATGAAGATCAAATAGCTGTATGTTGAAATATGTTGAAAAAGTGAAAACTTTACATGGGGTGTACTTACTTTTTCACGTGACTGCATGTATTTATATATAATTTGAAAGCAAAAACTATTGCACTTCGGTGGAATTTGTTTTGAAAGCCTGGATTTCGTGTGAAATGCATCCACAAAGTATGTTGAAATACTGGATATATTGGCCAAAGTATTGTTATGTCTGGGGTAAAGCAATATCTAGAGCTAGGTAGATCTGTATAGGTAGGTATTCGACTGTCGCGATGGGGAATCTACCTGTTGTCACGTGCTCCTCCCCGACCCCCTGGTCACGGTGTACCTCCGAGCCCCGAGAGGAGTCACGGCAGAAAAATGTGTTATTCTGTATGTCAAAGATCAGTGGAGAAGCCACCCCAATTGTTACTCACAAACAAATATTGTATTAAGATCACACAAGAATAACAGTACAACAATAATAGTATTCAAAAGTACAATCAATATGTCCTATGATGGTACCATCAGTTTTGTAATATAGAACTCACTGAGCTCCAAGTGAGTGAGACACGAACATCCCCAATGTCTCTTATTCCCGCTTCAAGCCCAAAGTTGATTCGCTCCAGCGATTGCCAGAACGATGTCCAATCGAGACCAGAATCCCGTGCGGATGGCAAGTACAGTCACACAGCCCAAAGCTGTACAAAGGCACCCTCAAGGCGACTGGAAACCCAAAGGCGCCCAACAGGCAACTGAGAGATCACACCCTCGGGTATGGACGAATTAACCTTCAAAAAGCCACGTCACACACACGCCCCAGATCGACGTCTGAATGCGGTGAAAATGGTCGAAAAGAGACGAAACCACGAGCGAAGCACAAGTCCTGCGCGAGTCAAAATGGCCGACGGCCCGTTCTTGAGACGTAACGGCCCGGCGATAATTCTCCTCGGAATCCACTGCCAAAAACCTGACACGCAGGTTGATCAGTCACAGCGATGACAACTCTGTCGCAGGGACCCCTTTCCTGGGAAACCCGAAAGTTCGCTAGTGACTCTTGCTCGCCAACGTTCGCTCCAAACCGCAAGTATCTCCGCTCCTTCTTGTCCGACTCACTCGCTCCGCCCTTTTTTTTTTACTTCTTCCTCTTCGTCGTCCGATTCCCGATCCGGTTTCCTGTTTCTTTTAACATTAACTTTTTTACCTTTTGAAAACAGTTCGAGAACAATAAACCTTTTGAAAACAATAATAGTACATGGAATCAGCAATATTTACAGTGGATGCAAACCACCACAACGGAAGTGACGAATCCGTAACACTGTAATAAGTTCTTCATGTGTGGGCGATTTGTCGGATTAAGATGGCTGCTTGTGAACATACCAGGATGTTCGAGTGTTAAGTAGCCACTTTGAGTGTTAAGTAGTTAGGGAGTAAAGATAACGCTCCTGTGAGTCCAACCTGGTCATCAAAGCTTTGTCCCTTATGGCAATGCACACCTGTAGACACTTAGGTCCCTAACGCAACATTAAATAATTACCTTCCCTGACCGTGACTTTGGAAGAAAACGGACAGGAAACCAAGCCAGGACACCGCCGATGATGGCCGCCACCACCTACACCTCCGGCAGGCCTATCCACCTCGAAAAGCACACGCTATGACCATGCTACAGGGAACGAGTGATGGGTTGGCGCGGTAGGCGCGAACCTCCAGCCAACGAGTCGGTGGAGGGCACTGATTGGGTGGTGCGCCAAGGCTGAATGGAGAATGGAGGATGTGGGAAGGATCGGGAGTAAGCCGGAAATAGTTGGGTTGAGAATAGCATTGGAACTTCCTCCGCGACCTTCGAGACGACCAGGCCTTCATGAAATTTTTAAAGGAATTAACGGATGCCCATTTTGAGCGAATGGGAAATATAATGGATGGATGTACGAATAAATGGAAGGACGAACGAATGTTGCAGGCGGGGCACAGGAGAGCCAAATGTGGCAGGGTTTGAATCTGAACGGGGGGAAGGCAAATTGGGGATTGCACCAGGAATGGCAGATGAAGAGGCTAATGGGGAATGCGTAGAGGGGAGCGTGGAGTGCCAATTGGGAATGGGAGAGAGTACGGCCCATGCAGATGTGCATGTTGCTCACGAGCAGGGAATTGCACCGGGAATCGCAATTGAAGGAAATGAGGAAGGTAGGGAAGGAAATTTACATGTCGATGGGGAATGCATACAGGAAGAATGGGCGAGTCCACAGGTGAACGTGGAGTGCCCACAGGTAAATGGGGAAGACCTGATTGTGGCATGTGAACAGGTAGATGGGGAATGCCAACAGGTGAGCGTGGAGTGCCAAAATTGTAATCGGGAGTGTTTCCCACCTGGTGGCCTGGTTGTTTGTCGGGACCGAGTGGATGTCACAACACCCCAACAGGGCGATGAATTGGAATTGGTGCAGCACCAGGGCGGTGGTGCAGAGCAATTGGGGGTCTGTGTAATGGAGCCGGACCGGGTATTTATTGGGGATATTGATGAAGACCTGGCGGGGCCAGAAATGATTTGTTATGATGATAAGGATGATTTGATTCAGTGGCTGGGGATCTGGGACAGTCCCATGGAGGTAAAGGTTGACCAGGTCCAAAGGAGTTTGGGGGACGAGGTCAGTTGGTCCGAGGAGGTGGTTGGAATGACCAAGGGGGCGCTCACCGTACACTACGATTTGGAAACAGAGGCTCCAAAATTGGAGAACCAGTTGGGGGAGTGTGTTGGCTCCGGGCTGGATTTGGACCTTGGGGAGTCGGGAGATCGAGCCTCCGACGATTTGGTCCCCGTAGAGAATGTGGAACAGCTGCAGGGAGGGGCAGAACAACCTGTGGTAGAGGTTGTTCCCTGCAGCTGCGGTGATTGGACACCTGGAGCAAAAATTGGTCAAAGAAAATCTAAAATCAAATTAAAATGGGAATGTGATTTGGAGCAGCCATGGTTGGAGTTGGTCACCGGGCTGCGGGATTTGGACATGCGGAGGTCATGGGTGATGGCCTCGGGGAAAAGTTGCCCCTTTGTAAATTTGGGGATGCCAGCCAGCTGGGGGGCTGTGCTGGCGAGATTTGGACGTGGGGTCGAGCCTTGGGTGTCGAGGTTCGACCTGGGCCCCACGGGGGGTCTGGTGGAGTGTGGCGTCCCTTGTCCGTCGGGGCGCCGTCCGAGCTGGTGGCTCGGGCCGACAGGGTTGCCGGACGCTGGTGGGGGTTAAGACCTCCAGGGGGTCCGAGGTGGTTTTTCAAGCCTGGGATGGCAAATATTGAGGACCACTAGGGGGAGGTGTTGTGGGTCGCGCTTTGGTGGCGGCACTGCGGACGGCCAACTTGGGCCCGGGTCAATCCGCATGGACAGGAATGAGACAGCCTGCCGGACAACCATTGGGGAATCTGTGGAACGTGATGGTGTGAGAGTGACCTTCCACAGATGCTCCGTCATGATTTATGGACTCTCGGGTTGGGAAGAGAGCCATGGGGTTGTTGATTTCTAGAATGGGACCGAGAATTTTGAGAATGGGACCGAGAATAGAATGGGACGAGACCTCGGCAAACGCCAAGGTAGAAATTAACTGCACAACATTTTTTTTCAAAATGGCTGCCATATGGCATCAATTGTAATATAATGCGTCTCATACGTAACATAACACATCTTTAATTGTACAAACATGTTTACTCGTGTCCACATTCTGTTAACAATGATGAATATTACAATGGAGTCAGTACACTTGACATATTGTCCGATTAACATTAGAAAGTCACATTTAAAATGTCTGAATGTGGGGGGGGGGGGGGGGCGTAACAATTGAGTCTGGGGAGGGGGGGGCGTCTGCATCGACTTGTGGCATTTGCATGCAGCGGTCCTGCACTTTGTTTTGCAACCACAAGTCATCAACTCAATACATGGCACTGGTACTGCTGGAAGAGTAATCCAGACTACATCAAGTCCCCCTTCAGTTTCTCGCCATCCACCGGAAGATGACGGCAAGCCGACTGCCTTTCGATTGTCACACTGTCCAGCGGCCAAGCACACTTCGCCTGGTAGTTTGGTCTTGCCAAGTGTGACTTGAGAGCATTTTCTGTGGGTGGAAGATTTTCAATTTGTTTCTTTCCTTTTCGGAACAGATCAAATCTAGCCTGGTTGACACCGCCTTTGGGATCCGGAGCCGAGTAGAGGCGACACACAAACTCTTCAACTTCTGCCAATGGTCCATCGCGACCAACTCCACAGAGAAGATGCGGATATTCTACAAAGACTTTCCAACACGTCTTCTTGCCACATCCTGTAAATGATGAAGTTGTGTCTGATCCAGTCAGAGCATGAAACCCCAACAGATTATCCTTGACAGGTTTTGACAGCTTTTGCGAGACTCCGTGAACCGGATAACATCGTCTATCACGGAAGGTCCCACCAATCATCCAAACAAGGCTTTGTTGGAAGAAATACAGCAGAAGAAGGAAGACATCAGTGTCTCTGCAATGAACGATTATTCTCTCAGATCCGGATTTGGTAGCTCCGAGCCCATGGAGAATAATGCGGGTATCCGCTTCTTCGTGATCACAGCTCAAACTGGTCAGAATACCTCGACTTGTTGATGAGGCTTTCTCGAGAGTGGTGAATCCTCCACCGACTATCAACTCGCCAGCAACCCTCTGATGGTTAAACTGCCGAAATCTCGGCTCTCTGCTCACCTTCACTCTTTAATTCCTCTTTTCTCCCGCCTCTGGAACAAACTCCCACACTCCCTTCAATCCCACCCCTCCCTCCAGGTCTTTAAAACAGCTGTTCACCACCATCTCTTATCTTCCCCCATCCAAAACCTTGATCTTTTCTACCCCCACTAATTCACCCCAGATCCACCTTGTTTGAAACTCCAACTTCTTTCCTGGAAGTCCTGGCAGTGTCCATATGTTTATACCTCTCCCACCCCCCCCCCCCCCCCACCCTTCACATGCCTCCCCCCCAAAGCCCTCTCCCTCCCACAGATCTCTCGATGTCTCCATGTCTCTCGGTCCCTGCTCTCAAATGTTGTGTTTGTGTCCTTCCCCCTCTCTCCCCATCTTGTCTACCGCTCCCGATGTTATTTGTTGTATGTGTCTGTTTGTCTTTCTGTGTGATTAATGTTCGCTCTTTCACGAGCCTCGATCGATACAAAAAAAAAAAAAAAAAAAAAAAATGGGAAGGAATAATTTTCCAGCATTTTCTTCCTCGAACGTTCTTGATATTGCTGAAATATATGTAAAAAAATACATTACATATCTAATACTGAATTAAATAACAAATATAATTGAATTTATTTTCAATGGCGTCATTAAACAAAAAACATTGTTCATTACTTGTGGGACCCATCTTGGAGACTCTTTGGATGATAAAGCAGAGTCTCCAAAATGAAACCAGTTTTCAAAGTCTCCAAGGCAAAACTCTTTTTCCTGATTTTATAAAATTTAGTGAGTCTCCAAGGTTGGCTCCACATTGAGAACCATCTCGGCAGACCTCATAATGTTTTTCCCAAATTTAGTGAGTCTCCAAGGTATAACTCTTTGGCTGGGTCATCAGGATAGAACTCATTCTGTGGGTCTTGGTTGCTCAAAAGGTCTTCAAACAAAGACTGGTGAAGCATTTCACCCGTAAGACTGCGCTTGAACCAAGGTGGACGGGACCGTTCCAAGTTCTCCTGACCACACCAACAGCGGTGTTTTGTGAGGGCAAGTCGTCCTGGGTACATGCCACGCATTGTAAGTTGGCCATACCTACAAACACAGACACCATAAACATACCACCACAGATCGAGGATGCCGCTCCACCGCCTGTTAGGGGTGGCGATCATGCTTAGTATGGTATACCTGTCCAGCACACACCCGACCCCCCTAGCCCCTGAGACTAAGGTCCACCGGCAGAGCGTCACCTGGGGTCAGAGGATAAACATACCCTGCTGCCCCATACAGGAAAAAATATGGACCCGCATGATGTGGAGGGCCTTGTACATAGACTCAAATGGAAGGAAATCTGGTTTTGCTGTCCTTAGTCATATAAAGGAAACGCCACGGAAAGGCGGTACCCCGATAGTAAACATGGCCAGAGCAGGTTACAAATGGGGAAAGGGCTCGAACAATTTAACCACGCACGCGTTACTGGACAGCAACACCACCCTAATATTGCAATGCGAATTTATGACTTCACCACGTCGCAGGCCACCATGCGTCTCATATACACTGACACCACGCCCACGGATAGAAAGTAAAAAAAGGCCAAAGGAAAACACGTATTGGACTGTGACCCGCGCAATGGCAAAGGTACAAAACCGATCACGTTATTGGGAGTGTATGCATTTTCCCCACACCAGCATGACAGGGATAGAAATGGTAGTACTGCCCCTGCCCCTACGAGATATGTGTTCAGGACCCTTACGTACCCCATGCCTGACCACAACCTTGGAGCTAGTAGGCCCAAAACCCCCAGCAGTGTGTTCCCGTGAGTTTCGTTATACCCCGCCCATTAAGCAGGCTTTGTTAGACAAACCGCCAGACCCAGTCTGGGTGACAGAGCAAAAGGGACGGCTGTGTCTTATAGGAAAGGGAAACGTCCAGATGGGAACCTCGGAATGCACCCATACCCTGCCATCCGCCAATCTGCCACCCGACGCCAGAGGGAGACAAAAGGGAGGACCCCTTAAAATAACCATAGATGACCAGGCCCAGCATAACGTAACCAAGCTAACAATATCTTGGGGGTCACCAAACGCCAATCGTTTTGAAATAAGTGCATGGCCTCTGCCCTTATCCCACCCCATGGAGTGATGTTTGTTTGCGGGAATAAGGCATATCCATACCTGCCCGAACATTGGGGAGGGACTTGTTATCTAGGATCCATCTTCCCCAAGGTAAACCTGGCAGACCATTTTAATGAAACCGGGCACACCCCTACTCACGAGAGGAAGAAACGATTCTCTCTCTGGAAGCCGGATGGGACAGTAAAATTGGACGGACGTTGGTGGCAGGTTCTGCTAGGAGCATTTTTTCTCCAGGCAGGCGTGACGATGAATAGTTGGCGAATAGATAGCCTTGCATTAGTACTGGAACGAATTGGAAACGAAACCCGAGTAGCAGAACTACAATTAGAAGACGAACGAGTGCATATGCGAACTATGGTAATGTAGAATCGCGTGGCTTTAGATATGTTGTTGGCAGAAAAGGGAGGAGTATGTGGGGTAATCGATGGAAAATGCTGCACATATATCCCAGATCACTCGGAAGGAATAGAGGCCTCAATCATTCGGCTTAAGGCCGCTACCCAGGATCTCACGGATAGCCGAAGGGGAAGGGAAGAAGCCAATAATGTATGGTCCAGCATAGCAGCCTGGTTCCGAGGATGGACAGGAATCATTGTAAAATGGCTGTTGCCAGGCCTGGCCATAATCGTGGGAATCGTACTCACCTTGATTATAATGAAATCCCTAATCATGATTTGTGTGAGAAAATGTTTCACAGGATGGACCCCATCCACTGCTACCACCAAGATGTTTCTTTCGCTACATGGGAAGGATCCAAAGGCCATCGGTGAACCGGCCAACTCTATCGTCTCGGACACCCACGACTGGGTCGACGGCTTAGACGTTTCGTGGCAAGAGGACGTGGCTTTAGGGGTCTACGATTCCTGGCTTGAAATCGATGTACCTGCTGATGCGTGGGATTCTGATAACGATGATCTTAGTTCTCTTCGTCGGGATTGGGATTCTTTTACCCGTGATTTAAGTAGCGTCGGTTCCTTTAAGAGCTATTGCTATTATGCAAGTAGTGAGGAGCGAATGGCAAACAAATATCCAGGATATCCGGGAGAACCACCTTCACCACCACTTACACCACCACCTGCACCACCTGTAGTAAGCAATTTGGGGTCGTTTCAGCTTAAGGCACCCGACACTATGAATACTGACATTGATGCAGACTATGTTGAGATGGAGATTTGTGACTATGAGGAGATGGAGATTTGTGTTGATGGATGTGCCACCTTTTCTCCCGCAGAGCAATCACACGTACAAGGCTTGATGGCATTGGACGTCGATTGTTTGCCCTCATTCGTGAGGATCGCAACTGCATAAGGAGGGCCCCCTCATCAGGCTGGCGACTGGGTCGCACCTCTGCTCCTCCGAGGGTGGATTCAGAATCTGGCCGGGCGGCAGCTATCTTCTAACCAGGGGTCTTCGTCGCGAATTATGGCTAACAATTTATGCGTTGAATGTTAGACGGCCACAATTAGGGGCCAGTGTCTCTCCCTGAGCATGCGTGACGCATGGCGCGCCTGCCATGCGATATGGGGGGGATGCTGACCCACTGGGGTAATTGTCTTTCCAAAGAGTTGTCTTGTAAAGACAAAAGGGAGGAAATGTCAGCCATTAGGGTTTAAACCCCATGATCAGAATATCTGAAATTATATAATGATGTTTTTCTGTAACCTGATTTGAACTCAGCTGTAGCCGGCTGGTGAACAAAATGTGGTTTCCAGGCTCGAGGAGCTGGCAGCTGGAAAAACATGTGGTTTCTTAGCTCGAGTAAACAAGACCTTGAATGGATGTGCCGAACAAAGATAAGAGCCCACAACCCACGTACAGGGAAAATGCTTGTCGCCAAAACGCCTTCCTCCTCAAAGAGAATGATTAATTATATATCTTTGTAGTTTCAGTGTGTCTCCTAAATCAAGGACATAACCAACCTTGGGTGGAATATAATTTAGTAAATATCCTTTGACTATTGTGTATTCAATCATTTAACCTACTGTTATGCTTAAGTGTCAAGAAAGCTATTGAAGCTATTGTGAGAACATGCCCTTTAGCCTTGCTCGGGTCTGATGTGTTTAGATAAAGAGCATGAGAAGGTTACCCTATCTTATTACCCACATCTTTGTATTCTAAGTTTGGCCTTGTGCAGGAAGGGATCATGGTTGGGGGGGTCCTTAAGGCCCAAAGTTTCTTTGTCTCTAGCGCACTCTTATCTGATGTTTTGGCTATAAATGAAATGACCGTTGGCCGATTCTTTAGTGAGTGTCTTGGAAATGTCCTGCTGGCTGTCAGGCAGTTCATTTTCTGAACCTTGCTCCGCATGATGTGTTTGTAATCGAATTCATTAAACATTGCTGCTCTGATCCTTGTCTTCTTCCTTCCCTTGAGGTCTTTGCCCCACACCAGTACCTCAAAGAATACTACAACTCACCAGCAGGTGCTGTCCCGTGACAGAACCAGATGATCTGAGGCTCGCCTCCAGTCTCATCCAAGAAGCATTCTGCCTGAAGACCCAGCCCTTTTCAGGGCCACCCAATTGTTCCCAAAAGGCACTTTTTTGGGACTTTGAACTTTACAACTTTAAAAGCAAAACAAAAATGTATAAGATATAATAAACTTTAAAAACAAACATTCATTTATTTGTAGATCACTCTACATGAACCCTTTATTTATCAAATAATCTTGAAGAATTACATACATGCATTTCGGTAATCATAGGTTGGACTTTATTTGTCGGTATGATAGTCACTTCTAAAACAGTTTTAAAGTAATAACGAGAATCCCGTAAAGTTGGATTATTGGGTTTTATTGCCAAATAGGCGCGAACTATTTCAAGATGTATCATTTATGAAGGTTTTTCTAATACAATCGTTTTTATTCTCAAAAAGACTGTTTTGCATTACCAGAAACAACACGAACTTAAACTTGTGAATATGAATAAACATATTAAAAGTTCGCAACATGCAACTACTGTTTAATTCCCACCCTTCCCCTTGTCCTCCTGGTCCTCATCTGGAAGCGCTTGGTCCTGTCCTTCCAGCAGCGAGGTAATCGGTGGTGGTGGAGTTCGGATGGACTGGATGTTCTCCAGGAAATTGTCCGAGTCACCCAAGTACATGGACATCCCCGGCGACGGGGACGAGGCGGTGGTGAAGGAGATGTGGCGCCCGACAGGCTGCGGCCGCACAGATCCGAAGGAAGGCGGCATGGTACTCCAGATCGTGCTTGATGTCCGCGGTGCATATGGCGGACAGCGAAGAAGACGAAGAAGGGTCCATGGGCTGCAGTGACTGGATCACAGGGTGCTGCTGCTGCTGGACCGGCTGCATTGGCGGCTGCATCACATGAAATTGCTGCTGCTGCTGGACCGGCTGCTGCATCTGCAGAAAAATCAATTTGAAAAGTCACAAAATGTGCATATAATAATTATACTATTTTATTTTCGAGCTTTCGGCAATTACTGCCTTCTTCAGGATGTAAATACACAAAATTAATTATTCGAAATCAAACTATATCAGAATCATGAAAACAAAAACAAAATGTCACAATATCGTCACAGGTGACGTCACATCATAACGTCAATAGAAATTATTCGTCATCATTCTTACGATGTTGCTATGATGTTTAACAAGCTAGCACAAAATAGAGTATCACCATATATAAAAAATACCAAGATTGGATCAACACGTTCCTACGCAATACGTCTCATCATAAAAATATAAATATATAAGAATCCGAAAATACTACCGTATGCCTACCTAATATATTAAATCCTATTATCTAAGATATTCTAGTAATTATATCTGGCCTAAATTATCGGGATAGGTGTCTTGAACTACATATGGGAATGTTTATAATCAATATATCTACCTGCATAAACGTACTCAAAAAATAGTTTACATACAACACATACATACAAAACAGGTGACACACGAACCTGCTGCTGAATAGCTGCTGAATGGGTGTGGTACCTGGTGATGAGTTCCAGGGAGTCCCGTTGGAACTAACCACACAGACACCCACGTCGTTTTTGGCCCGATCACTCAACGGTGAAGAATCGCTTTAAAATGTTTAAATCCTGGTATCCGGATCCGGATCTTCACCAAATTTAAATCAATTCTTCTGCCGCACACCCAACCTCTCCACCAGGTTTCGGCCAAATCTGTCCACGACTTTTTCAGATGAGCAACGGTAACCGCCCTGCGGGCGAGACTTCAATTGGGAGGCCCAAATCAAAAGGGGAAATATCAGAAATTGAAGGCTTTTCATTTTAAACGATTCATATAAACATCCGTTAAATCATCTCACACGCAAATCATCAAAATCTAAACAGTATCTCACTATAATTGACCAAATGTCCCACATTCCACACATACACACAATCACGTGTATGGACGTTACATGTGTGTGGATGCTCCGTGCGGGTGGGAGCCCAGAAGCAAACAGGCAATGCAGATACAGCGAATGCTAAAGCATGAAACCAATCGATTCCACATTCCTGCAGCACCTTCAGTCGCACGTCAGACATGGACAGTAAGTTCGTGAAGGACTTCCATGAAAAACGTACCCGTTCGCAAACAAACGGGTCCGTGCACGTGAAGAAGCATCGATCGTGGGACCGTCGCGAATCTGCATTTGGCGATCCGCGAAGTTCACGTTCAGAAAGCAGAAACCATCACGGTGTGTCGTCATTCACTTGAACTCGATATCTTTTTTTAATTCCAAACAACATAACTCCAATTAAACACAAAATAAACTTTTAACAACATTGTTAACGTTTCCTTCGTTGTAAAAACG
>NC_136269.1:15760825-15863325 GCF_964187855.1 Myxine glutinosa | reverse complement strand
TGACTACTGGTTCATTTCCACTTCTCTTTAAACAAGCTCTTGTTAAACCACTTCTTAAAAAGACCACCCTTGACCTTAACGACATGAAAAATTACCGTCCTATCTCCAACCTGTCTTTCCTGTCAAAGATCACAGAAAGAATTGTGCTATCACAGATGAATGACCATCTAGTTTCAAATAATCTTTTCAATTCTAGCCAGTCAGTATATAGACCAGGCCATAGCACCGAGACCACTCTCCTAAGAATAACCAATGATCTTCTGACCTCTCTTGACTGTGGTAAGGTTTCCGTTCTTGCTCTTTTGGACTTGTCTGCCGCCTTTGACATGATTGACCATAGTGTCTTAATTCGTCGTCTTGAAATCACATTTGGTATAACTGGTACTTCCCTTTCTTGGCTGATGTCCTATCTTACTGATAGAGTGCAAACAGTTGTTGTCAATGGCCAGAAATCAGCCCCTTCTCCGCTTTCCTTTGGCGTTCCCCAGGGCTCAGTCCTGGGACCTATTCTCTTTCTTTTGTACACTCAGCCTCTATTTGATCTTGTTTCCAGACATTCAGTTGATCACCACGCCTTTGCGGACGACGATCAGCTGTACAAAGGAAGCACGATTCAACAAATCGTGCCCACTGTTGAAGTGTGAGAAGGCTGTTTTGCCGACGTGAAGGCATGGATGACCCAAAACAAACCAGCTGAACGATGCTAAAACAGAGTCTATGATTGTAAGATCGCACAGATGTCCTCCACAATGTTCACTTCCTACCACTATTCATGTTGGTGAAACCGATGTAAACTTTGTTTCGTCGGCCAAGAACCTTGGTGTGGTTTTCGACTGTAACATGACATTTTCCAAGCAAGTACTTCAAACTTGCAAATCAGCATACTTTCAGCTGCGAAAGATCGCATCCATTCGCCACTTTCTTACTCCTCAGCTGCTCTAACTCTGGTCTGTGCCCTTGTCCTCTCAAGGCTAAACTATTGTAATTCTTTGTATGCTGGCTGCCCTCAGTTTCTCTTGGATAAGTTACAGAAGGTTCAAAACTCTGCCGCTCGTCTTGTCTGTAAGGCGAAGAAGTCTGACCATGTTACTCCGCTTCTTGAATCTTTATACTGGCTGCCTGTCTCTGCTCGTGTGCAATACAAAATTTGCACATTATGTTATAAATCATTGTGTGGAGCGGGACCTCACTATCTCTCCGATTTGCTCACCCTCTATGAACCTCGGCGACGGCTTCGTTCAAGCGACGACTATGACCTGAGCCGCCGCACACCAGCACCAAGTCGTTTGGCGAGAAATCCTTTTCCTTTGCTGCACCTCTGCTCTGGAATGACTTGCCTTCCTCTGTTCGACATGTTGACACTCTTCCTGCCTTTAAAACCTCCCTCAAAACCTATCTGTTTCACAAGTCTTTCAAAGTCGAAGTCCTGTTTTCCCTTTGGTTTGAGGTGGGACAGAGATCGAGAGTATGTCTGTGTACATGTGCGGGGGAGGGAGGGGAGGAGGAGGGGGAGTACACATCTGTGGGTTTTTAATGGGGAGGGAGAGGAATAGGGCAAGAGTGAAGGTGTGTCTGTGTGTGTGCGTTCGCATGATAATGTAAAGCGCCATGAGGGTAGTTTACTCTGCTTGATGGGGCTATATAAGACTCCTTTATTATTATTATCGTTATTATTATTATTTCTCTCTCCCATCGGTTCAGCTGCAGTTCGGACTGCGCATTAAATGGTTGTGGTACTGTGGTTAGAGGGTGGGGTTGATGGATTTTGGGGAATAAGTGATTTTTCAACAAAACTGAAATACAACAAGAACGGCACTCGGGAGGGCGCATACCTCCGCCAAGGTGAAGTTTCCATTTCATATCCCACTGATATGAGGGAGCTGAACCAAAACGTAATCGGCTTGTTTATGTCACCGACCCAACTCATTCACCACATTTTGTCATAATCCGTCCACTACATTTTAAATATAATGCTACATATACATATACATATACGCTGTGAGACCAGTGTTTGTCGGCATGGACAGGACAATACTTTATAGACGTATCCACATTCTAATTGTACATACTTTACAGACGTATTCACATTCTAATTGTACATACTTTATAGACGTATTCACATTCTAATTGTACATACTGTTACGGTTTTTAGAACCGGCACTTGCAAATAATAATCCATTGTAAATAATTCCCTGGAAATATTTCCATCTTCTAAAGGTTAAAGGTCGCACCCTAATTAGCCCATATACAACACGTAGGGCACCATAGGAACTCTAGTTATTTCATTAGTATTTTTTTTTTTTTTTTGGAAACTGAATCGAGGCTCGTGAAAGAGCTAACATTTATTTCACAAACAAATCAACCAGACAAACAAACAAAATATATAAAAAGAGAGCGGAAGACAAGATGGGGAGAGAAGGGGAAGCACACAACCACAACATTTGAGAGCAGGGAGAAGTGTGGGAGGGAGAGGGCTTGGGGGGAGGAGGTGTGGGAGGGGGGGGGAGAGGTATAAAACACAAGGGGACCGAAATTAGCGGGGGTAGAAAAGATCAAGGTTTTGGATGGGGGAGGATAAGAGATGGTGGTGAACAGCTGTTTTAAAGACCTGGAGGATGGAGTGGGATTGAAGAGAGTGAGGGAGTTTGTTCCAGAGGCGGGAGAAAAGAGGAATGAAGGAGTGAAGGTGAGCAGAACGTCTTGATTTTGGCAGTTTAACCATAAGAGGGTTGCAGGCAGATCTTGTGCGACCTGTAGGAATATTTGGGGGACAGAGCCCAGAGAGAGCTGGGGGGGCAAGGCCAGAGAGGAGTCGGTAGAAGACGGAAAGACCACCAACCTGCCTGCGGTGAGTGAGTGAAAGGCCCTCAGAGATAGCTTCATCGCGGGAGATTCCAATGATTCTGAAAGCTTTGGTTTCAACAGCGTGAAGCCGAGCTAGGTGTGAGGCAGGAGCACCGGCCCATAGGGGAGAACAGTATTCCATTGAGCTGCGGATGAAAGCCTTGTATGTAGTGAGGAGCTCAGGTGTGCCGAGGAAGGACTTCGCACGACGGAGGATGCCCAGTCGGCGACTGGCTTTGGAGGCCAGCTTGGAAATGTGGTTTTCCCAAGAAAGATCATGGCAGATAGTGAGACCCAAAAGCTTGAGCGACAGAACTTCTTGGAGAGGATTGTTGAGAAAGTAGATGGGAGGGCTTTCCAGTCGGTCTTTTCGGAGAGACATAGTAAGAGTGTGAGATTTGTCAGGATTGAAAGACATGTTCCACTTGTTTGACCAGTCTGTGATTTTGTCCAAGTCTTCAGAGAGTGAGGAGGCTGCAGACTGCCGATCTGAGGGAAGAGGAATGGAGCGGCAGAGAGTGGAGTCATCAGCAAAGAGATAGAGAGGATTTTCAAGAGAGTCAGAGAGATCATTGATGAAGACCAGAAAAAGCACAGGGCCCAGAACACTGCCTTGGGGAACTCCAGCCAGAACAGGAAGAGGAGATGAGAGAACCCCATTCAGGGCCACACGTTGACGACGACGAGAGAGGAAGTCAGCCAGCCATGCGTGGAGATTTCCATGGATACCAAAGGAGGAGAGTTTGGTGAGCAGAGCGGGGTGCCAGACCGTATCGAAGGCACGTGATATGTCGAGGGAGACAGCTCTGATTTCCTGTTTGGCATTGAGGACCTCCACTCATTGTTGAGACAGCAGAAGCAACATGTCCAGAGTAGAATGACCTGGTCTGAATCTAAATTGATGATCGGAGATCAAGCCATTGGAGAAGAGGAAGGGTTTGATATCCGAAGCAATGATGAATTCCATGACTTTGCTGATAATTGGGAGCAGGCTGATTGGTCTGTAGTTGCAAGGATCTGTTTTTGCACCTTTTTGTGGAAAGCAGTAATGTTGGCTGATTTCCAAACTGATGGCAGATGACCTTGAGCAAAAGAGAGGGTGAAAAGAACAGAGAGGGGGTGAGATAGAGCGGAAGATAGAAGCTTGAACCTCAAACAACAGATCTACCACCAGCTTCAGATGCTCTTCCTGGAGTGAAATCAGATTGTGCTAAAAGAAAAGGTGTACCTGCAAGAGACATGACCTGGAATGGTATCTTGCCTGCGGAGACTGAATGGGTGATGGCTATGCAAATTTGGCTCATCTTCCATTTGCCACTGTTGGTGATGAACTCTGACCAATCACATGCAAGGAGCTAGAAGAATGTTTTTGGGATTTTTCTGCAATGTTTGGATAACAAGGTGAATTTTCGTGCATGTAAGTGCTGGCTGATGATTAAAAATTGTTCTTGCTGAAAATATTAATTATTGTCAGAAATGATTAGTTTTGAGATCCTGATTATGACTGGAAATGGCAAATTTAAACTTTGTCATCAGCAAAGTCATGGAATCCATCATTGCTTCAGATATCAAATCCTTCCTCTTCTCCAATGGCTTGATCTCTGATCATCAATTTGGATTCAGACCAGGTCATTCTACTCTGGACATGTTGCTTCTGCTGTCTCAACAATGGATGGAAGTCCTCAATGCCAAACAGGAAATCAGAGCTGTCTCACTTGACATATCACGTGCCTTCGATACGGTCTGGCACCCAGCTCTGCTCACCAAACTCACCTCCTATGGTATTCAGGGAAATCTCCACTCATGGCTTGTGGATTTCCTCTCTGGTCGTAGGCAACGTGTGGCCCTGAATGGATTTCTCTCATCTCCTCTTCCTGTTCAGGCTGGAGTTCCCCAAGGTAGTGTTCTGGGCCCTGTGCTATTTCTGGTCTTCATCAATGATCTCTCCGACTCTCTGGAAAATCCTCTCTATCTCTTTGCTGATGACTCCACTATCTGCCGCTCCATTCCTCATCCCTCAGATCGGCAGTCTGCAGCCTCCTCACTCTCTGCAGACCTGGACAAAATCACAGACTGGTCAAACAAGTGGAACATGTCTTTCAATCCTGACAAATCTCACACTCTTACAATGTCTCTCCAAAAGGACCGACTGGACAACCCTCCCATCTACTTTCTCAACAATCCTCTCCAAGAAGTTCTGTCGCTCAAGCTTTTGGGTCTCACTATCTGCCATGATCTTTCTTGGGAAAACCACATTTCCAAGCTGGCCTCCAAAGCCAGTCGCCGACTGGGCATCCTCCGTCGTGCGAAGTCCTTCCTCGGCACACCTGAGCTCCTCACCACATACAAAGCTTTCATCTGCAGCTCAATGGAATACTGTTCCCCCCTCTGGGCCGGTGCTCCTGCCTCACACCTTGCTCGGCTTCACGCTGTTGAGGCCAAAGCTTTCAGAATCATTGGAATCTCCTGCGATGTAGTCAACTCCGAGGGCCTTTCACTCACTCACCGCAGGCAGGTTGGTGGTCTTTCTGTCTTCTACCGACTCCTCTCCGGCCTTGCTCCCCCAGCTCTCTCTGTGCTCTGTCCCCCCAATATTCCTTCAGGTCGCACAACATCTGCCTGCAACCCTCTTATGGTTAAACTGCCAAAGTCTAGGCTCTCTGCTCACCTTCACTCTTTCATTCCCCTTTTCTCCCGCCTCTGGAACAAACTCCCCCACTCCCTTCAATCCCACTCCTCCCTCCAGGTCTTTAAAACAGCTGTTCACCACCATCTCTTATCTTCCCCCATCGAAAACCTTGATCTTTTCTACCCCCGGTAATTCACCCCAGAGTCCTTGCAGTGTTCATATGTTTTATTCCTCTCCCACCTCCCCCCAAGTCCTCCCGATGTCCCTGCTCTCAAATGTTGTGTTTGTGTCCTTCCCCCTCTCTCCCCATCTTCTCTGCCGCTCCCCTTGTTTTTTGTGTTTTGTGTGTCGGTTTGTCTTTTTGTGTGATTAATGTTAGCTCTTTCACGAGCCTCGATCTTGTATACAAAAAAAATAAAAAATCTGTTTTGGTAATTATAAAATAATATGTTTACCATCTGTATTGGTATTTATAAAATAATATGTTTACCATCTGTATTGGTATTTATAAAATAATATGTTTACCATCTGTATTGGTATTTATAAAATAATATGTTTACCATCTGTATTAGTAATTATAAAATAATATGTTTACCATCTGTATTAGTAATTATAAAATAATATGTTTACCATCTGTATTCGTAATTATAAAATGATATGTTTACCATCTGTATTCGTAATTATAAAATAATATGTTTACTATCTGTATTGGTAATTATAAAATAATGTTTACCATCTGTTTTGGTAATTATAAAATAATATGTTTACCATCTGTATTAGTAATTATAAAATAATGTTTACTATCTGTATCAGTAATTATAAAATAATATGTTTACTATCTGTATTAGTAATTATGAAATAATATGTTTACTATCTGTATTAGTAATTATAAAATAATGTTTACCATCTGTATTCGTAATTATAAAATGATATGTTTACCATCTGTATTCGTAATTATAAAATAATATGTTTACTATCTGTATTGGTAATTATAAAATAATGTTTACCATCTGTTTTGGTAATTATAAAATAATATGTTTACCATCTGTATTAGTAATTATAAAATAATGTTTACTATCTGTATTAGTAATTATAAAATAATATATTTACCATCTGTATTTGTAATTATAAAATAATGTTTACTATCTGTATTGGTAATTATAAAATAATATGTTTACCATCTGTATTAGTAATTATAAAATAATATGTTTACCATCTGTATTAGTAATTATAAAATAATATGCTTACCATCTGTATTAGTAATTATAAAATAATATGTTTACTATCTGCATTGGTGTTTATAAAATAATATGTTTACTGTCTGTGTTAGTGTTTACAAAATAATGTTTACTATCTGGATTCGTAATTATAAAATAATATGTTTACTATCTGTATTAGTAATTATGAAATAATATGTTTACTATCTGTATTAGTAATTATAAAATAATGTTTACCATCTGTATTAGTAATTATAAAATAATATGTTTACCATCTGTATTCGTAATTATAAAATAATATGTTTGCCATCTGTAATCTGTATTAGTAATTATAAAATAATATTGCTACGGTTTTGAGATGTGTACAGTGAGCTCAATAAAGGTTAAAGGTTGTCCCCCATAGATAGTCACACAAGTAACATGTAGCCTCATTTGTGGTATAGTTATTTCTTGGTATGTGTGAGAGTAGGCCCTTTCCAGTGTTAATCCTGCGTTGTGTAAAGACAGGAGAATAGGTCCTACTTCGGCAAACCATTCTACCTCGGTAGGCGCAATCCATTTTCGTTGCCCTTTGCTTACTCACAAGTCGAGTTAACACGAGGTAGGCCTAAAAAGGTGGGGGCGGCATTGAGGTCGGGGGCGGCATTGAGGTCGGGGGCGGCAGAGGCGATAACGGTAAGCATGAGCCACCAATCAGAGCTCAGAGGTGGTTGTGTCAGAGGGCGTGGTGAGAAGAGTCTGGTGAGTTCCAGAAGGCTTGCGGGGCGGGCCTATATAACCCGATGCGCAAAGCCCTCAACAGGACTTGCCGGGGGAAGAGGACTTGCCGGGGGAAGAGGACTTGCCGGGGGAAGAGGACTTGCAAAGGAGAGAGAGAGGGCTTGCATTGTACGGCTTGTTGAACTTGACGATCGAATAAGAACGCGTGCGCTAACCAACACAAGGGTTGAGGAAGAAGAGTTGGCCGCTCGAGATACGCGGGCGCAGCCAGGCACGGTTTATAACGAACTTGAGCATTCAAGCCAAGCGAGTGAACGAGGCTGCATAACCGCCCTTCGCCATAAAAGCCGTCCCGCCTTTGCCGTAAAAGCCGTCCCTACCGTTTGCCCCGATATATCGCCTTTGCTCGAGAGACGCGCTACGTAGCCTTGTCTTCGCCGATCCCCATCTTCGCGGACGTGCCGGGGACCATGGAGAGCTGAACGAGAACCATCCTTGGACGCGCTGGGGAACACCTGACCATCTGCAATACCCCGTGTGAGTGTGTGAGACGGGCCCCTTGTCTTTGGAATTAAGAATAAGACTGTATAAGGATTTCCCTGTGTCTCTTCGTCCTGAACTGTATATACGTGTGATAACCATAAAATCAATCTGTTCTTCCTTTCTTCTGAATTCGATCATTCCCGTGATTTCTCCATTGACTAAGCGTGGCACGAATAAGATCGCTCAAATCGGGGTCCATTAATTATAACTGCGCGGATCACGTGTACGCAAACCGCTCGGCGTATTCCAACCTCAAGTGGTTCATGCGAGGCTTGTTTCCTCGCTTCCAGGGCAGCGCGAGTACTTAGGTACGAGCGAGAATTTGGTCCCGAAACCCTATTTTGCGCTGTCCGGAAGGGACGTAATAGGTCTCGGTTCGCGCCAGGTCAGTAAAGACAAGGGGATTGATCCCTCCTTGATAAGAGGAGATGGCCGGCGACAGAACCGCAACAATATGTTTACCATCTGTATTAGTAATTATAAAATAATATGTTTACCATCTGTATTATTAATTATAAAATAATATGTTTGCCATCTGTATTTGTAAATATAAAATAATATGTTTACCATCTGTATCAGTAATTATAAAATAATATGTTTGCCATCTGCATTAGTAAATATAAAATAATGTTTACTATCTGTATTGGTAATTATAAAATAATATGTTTACCATCTGTATTGGTAATTATAAAATAATATGTTTACCATCTGTATTGGTATTTATAAAATAATATGTTTACTATCTGTATTGGTAATTATAAAATAATATGTTTACCATCTGTATTAGTCATTATAAAATAATATGTTTACCATCTGTATTGGTAATTATAAAATAATATGTTTACTATCTGTATTAGTAATTATAAACTAATATGTTTACCATCTGTATTCATAAATATAAAATAATGTTTACCATCTGTATTGGTAATAGTAAAATAATATGCTTACCATCTGTATTTGTAAATATAAAATAATATGTTTACCATCTGTATTGGTAATTATAAAATAATATGTTTACCAAAAGCGCCTTTGGGCTTCTGGAAAAGCGCTATACAAAATAAATGAATTATTATTATTATTATCTGTATTGGTATTTATAAAATAATATGTTTACTATCTGTATTCGTAATTATAAAATAATGTTTACTATCTGTATTGGTAATTATAAAACAATATGTTTACCATCTGTATTGGTAATTATAAAATAATATGTTTACCATCTGCATTGGTAAAAAAAAAATTAAAAAAAACACCTTTAGAGGCCATTTTTCCCCGCAAGCGGGGGTTGGCCTTTTTCGGGAACCGTGGTTGTTGTTTTTCGGTCCCCTTTTTGAAGCAATGTTTTACGGCCGGATGCCCTTCCTGACGCCAACCCTTTTTGCCGCCTTTAACGACAACCAGGGAATTACCAGTGAACTGGTCCTCAATTAGCCGTCCTCGGAAGGATGACAGGCTGAGTCAACCCCCCTGGCGTTAATTCAGCGATCGACCGGGATTCGAACCCAGGATCCTAGGATCCTAAGCCGGCACCCTAGCCGCTAGCCCAACACCAGGGTTCATTGGTAATTATAATCTGCATTGGTAATTATAAAATAATATGTTTACCATCTGTATTGGTAATTATAAAATAATATGTTTACCATCTGTATTGGTATTTATAAAATAATATGTTTACTATCTGTATTCGTAATTATAAAATAATATGTTTACTATCTGTATTGGTAATTATAAAACAATATGTTTACCATCTGTATTGGTAATTATAAAATAATATGTTTACCATCTGTATTGGTATTTATAAAATAATATGTTTACTATCTGTATTCGTAATTATAAAATAATATGTTTACTATCTGTATTGGTAATTATAAAACAATATGTTTACCATCTGTATTAGTAATAATAAAATGATATGTTTACCATCTGTATTAGTAATTATAAAATAATATGTTTACCATCTGCATTGGTGTTTATAAAATAATATGTTCACTATCTGTGTTGGTGTTTATAAAATAATGTTCACTATCTGTATTTATGGGTTTTTTTGAATACATGATTGAGGCTCGTGAAAGAGCCAACATTAATCACAAAAAACATAAACGGACACATAAAACATATAATAAAGGGAGCGGGAGACAAGATGGGGAGAGAGAGGGAAGCACACAAGCACATCAACGGAAGAGAATAGGGACATCAGGAGATCTGTGGGAGGGAGAGGGCTTGGGGGGAGGGGACAGGGAAAGGGGGCAGCAGGTGGGGTGGGATAGGTATAAAACAAATGGACAATGCTAGGATTTCCAGGAAAGAAGTTGGTATTTCAAAAAAGTGGATCTGGGGTGAATTAAAGGGGGTAGAAAAGATCAAGGTTTTGTATAGGGGAAGATAAGAGATGGTGGTGAACAGCTGTTTTAAAGACCTGGAGGGAGGAGTGGGATTGAAGAGAGTGAGGGAGTTTGTTACAGAGGCGGGATAAAAGAGGAATGAAGGAGTGAAGGTGAGCAGAGAGTCTTGATTTGGGCAGTTTCACCAGAAGAGGGTTGCTGGCAGATCTTGTGCGACCTGAAGGAATATTTGGGGGACAGAGCAGACAGAGCTGGGGGAGCGAGGCTGTAGAGTTGGTCGAAGACGGAAAGACCACCAACCTGCCTACGATGAGAGAGTGAAAGGCCCTCAGAATCAGCTTCATCGCGGGAGATACCAATGATTCTGAAAGCTTTGGTTTCTGCAGCGTGGAGCCGAGCTAGGTGAGGCAGGACCACCAGCCCAGAGGGGAGAGCAGTATTCAATCAAGCTGCGGATGAAAGCTTTAGTTGTGGTGAGGAGCTCAGGTGTGCCAAGGAAGGACTTTGCACAATGGAGGATGCCCAGTCAGCGACTGGCTTTGGAGGCCAGCTTGGAAATGTGGTTTTCCCAGGAAAGATCATGGCAGATAGTGAGACGCAAAAGCTTGAGTGACAGAACTTGTTAGAGAGGATTGTTGAGAAAGTAGATGGGAGGGTTATGCAGATGGTCTTTTCGGAGAGACATCGTAAGAGTGTGAGATTTGTCAGGATTGAAAGACATGTTCCACTTGTTTGACCAGTTTGTGATATTATCCAGGTCTGCTAAGAGTGAGGAGGCTGCAGACTGCCGATCTGATGGATGAGGTATGGAGCGGAAGAGAGGATTTCCCAGAGTCTCGGAGAGATCATTGATGAAGATCAGAACACTGTCTTGAGGAACTCCAGCCTGTTTACAAAATAATGTTTACCATCTGTATTCGCATTTATGAAATAACTAGTCGGGTCACCCGTGGGGTGTGGGTAACACACACTTACGAGGGAGAGTGGGTCACACTTAATGGGGAGAGTAGGTGGGACACACACACACACACACACACACACACACACACACACACACACACACACACACACACACACACACACACACACACACACACACACACACACATATATATATACACACAGACACATATATATATACACACAGACACATATATACACACAGACACATATATACACACAGACACATATATACACACAGACACATATATACACACAGACACATATATACACACAGACACATATATACACACAGACACATATATACACACAGACACATATATACACACAGACACATATATACACACAGACACATATATGCACACAGACACACATATATATGCACACAGACACATATATACACACAGACACATATATATACACACAGACACATATATATACACACAGACACATATATATATATATATGTATATATATATACACAGACACATATATACACACAGACACACACAGAGACACACACACACACACACACACACACACACACACACACACACACACACACACACACACACACACACACACACACACACACACACACACACACACACACACACACACACACACACACACACACACACACACACACACACACACACACACGGGTTACCCATGGGGGTGTGGAAAACCCACGGGGTGGTGAGGGGGGGGGGGGGGGGGAGAGGGGAGTTGTTAACACACACTTTGGTATCACAAACTGTAACATCAACCTTTAATTTGCCGTGTTTTATTTCATTAAATTCATTATTGTGCTATTTCATTTGTTGTGTCTTCTTTGCATGGTCTTGGGTCCGAGAATAAACCCATGTGGCTCCGACTGAGTTGAGCACTTCGGTCCCTCACCACGCGCAACGGACTAACCACCAGTTTCTGTCTGTTTGTCTGTCTGTCTGTCTGTCCGTCCGTTTGTCGGTCTGTCCGTTTGTGAACAAGATATCTCAAAAAGTTGCGGACGGATTCAGACGAAATTTGGCAGAGATGTAGCGTATGTGACAAGGACAAAATGATTAGATTTTGGTGAAGATCCGGATTCGGATCCGGCTACTAGAATTTTAAAGCGATTCTTCACCATTGGGAGATCGAGCCAAAAACGATACATAGCAGGATATCTCAAAAAGGTGTGGACGGATTTGGACGAAACTTGGTGGAAGGGTTGGGTGTCTGACAAGGACAAATATATTAGATTTTGGTGAAGATTTGAATATGGATTAGGATATGAGAATTATTTAATTTTTAAGTGATTCTTCAACATTGGGAGATGGGGCCATAAACGATACATAGCAGGATATCTCAAAGTTATAGATGGATTTGGACAAAACTTGTTGGACAGGTCGTGTGTGTGACAAGGAAGAATCGATTCAATTTTGGTGAAGAATGTTTCTACATCATATAAATTCTGTATTGCGATTTTCTGGTCTACTCTGAGATACAAAACGTAAACTGTTCACCAGGCAGAGGTATGCTCTCTACTGAGCGCCGTTCTAGTTTATCCTTTATGTCCCCACAAATACAATCGAAAACCCTGTTAGCTTAACCAATACCTGCCCTGCACTGTGCTATCTGCACCACTTGACCCAGCCTCTCCCTCCCCCTCCCCTCCCCCTCCCCCTGGTCTATTACCATCCCCAGGTCGATCCTCTTTCTGTGTGACACGCTCCAAGACTGTCCCTTGTATTATATAATCCCTACTTTCATTTTTCTTACTCACCCCAAGCACCGCACATTTGTCCATGTTAAACTGCATTTGCCAATCCTTTACCCAATCCATCAAAGTATCTAGACTTTTCTGAATCTGATCCTGCCCTCCATATCTGCTCTATAGTTTACCTCCAAGTTTAGTGTTATCTGAAAATTTGAAAAGCCTCCTCTTAACCCCACTATCCAATTCATGAATGTAAAGAATGAATAATAATGATCATCAAAATGATCTCTGGGGTACCCGACAATTTACAACCTCCGAGTCACAGCTTCCCATCACTAATCCAGTTATCTTCTCTACCAGTTACTCCACAATCCAGTCTACCAACAGCCATTCTGTGTGGGCCCTTACCAGAAGCCTTTTGAAAGTCGAGTTAAACTACATCCACTGCACTCCCCTTGGCCAGCCAATGAGAAGCTGACTCGTAGAACTCCAATGAAGTTGTTTTTTTTTTGTTTTTTTTGTATACTGAATCGAGGCTCATGAAAGAGCTAACATTTACTTCACAAACAAATCAACCAGACAAACAAAACACACAAAAAGCGGGAGCGGAAAACAAGATGGGGAGAGAAGGTGAAGCACACAAACACAACATTTGAGAGCAGGGAGATGTGTGGAAGGGAGAGGGCTTGGGGGGAGGAGGCATGGGAAGGGGGGGGGGGGGGGAGGTGGAGGGAGAAGTATAAAACACAAGGACACCAATGACTTCCAGGACAGAAGTTGGTATTTCAAAAAAGTGGAATTGGGGTGAAATTAGCGGGGGTAGAAAAGATCAAGGTTTTGGATGGGGGAAGATAAGAGATGGTGGTGAACAGCTGTTTTAAAGACCTGGAGGGTGGAGTGGGATTAAAGAGAGTGAGGGAGTTTGATATCAGGGATCGGAGATCAAGCCATTGGAGAAGAGGAAGGATTTGATATCTGAAGCAATGATGGATTCCATGACTTTGCTGATAATTGGGAGCAGGCTGATTGGTCTGTAGTTGCAAGGATCTGTTTTTGCACCTTTTTCGTGTAAAGCGGGAATGTTTGCTGATTTCCAAGATGCTGGCAGATGACCTTGAGCAAAAGAGAGGGTGAAAAGAACAGAGAGAGGGTGAGATAGAGCAGCAGAGCAGGATTTTAGGACCCGAGGGCTGATGCCATCTGGTCCAGTTGCAGAATCAGAGTCGAGGTTTGATAAAAACTTCTCCACCTTGTCAGGAGAGAAGGACAGAGTCCAGGAGCAGTTGGGTTCGACTGGGAAAGGTGGGAACAGAGAGAGATGGGTTTGGGACACAAGATTTTGAGGCAAACACAGAGTTGAGGCATTCGGCTTTGTCACGTGCGGTGTCAACTGTGTATCCATTTGAGGTAAGGGAGGGGATGGAGGGGGAACAAACACCAGAAACGGATTTGACAAAATATTATTTTATAAACATATTTTTACAAACGTAAACATTATTTTATAATTACCAATACAGATGGAAAGCATATTTTATAATTACTAATACAGATAGTAAACATATTATTTTATAATTGCTAATACAGATAGTAAACATATTATTTTATAATTGCTAATACAGATGGTAAACATATTATTTTATAATTACTTATACAGATAGTAAACATATTGTTTTATAATTACGAATACAGATGGTAAACATATTATTTTATAATTACTAAAACAGATGGTAAACATATTATTTTATAAATACCAATACAGATATTATTATTATTATTTTTTTTTTGTGTACAGAGTCGAGGCTCGTGAAAGAGCTAACATTTATCAAACAAACAAATCAAACAAAAGCAAAAAAAGTATATAAAAAGGGGAGCAGTCGACAAGATGGGGAGAGAAGGGGAGGAAGCACACAAACACAACATTTGAGAGCAGGGACATCGGGAGATGTTTTTGGAGGAAGAGGGCCTGGGGGGAGGCAGGATAGGTATAAAACGCAAGGACACCAAGGACTTCCAGGAAAGAAGTCAAAAGTCACCTCAAAAAAGTGGATTTGGGGTGAAATTAGCGGGGGTAGAAAAGATCAAGGTTTTGGATTGGGGAAGATAAGAGATGGTGGTGAACAGCCGTTTTAAAGACCTGGAGGGAGGAGTGGGATTGAAGAAAGTGAGGTGGTTTGTTCCAGAGGCGGGAGAAAAGAGGATGAAGGAGTGAAGGTGAGCAGAGAGTCTTGATTTTGGCAGTTTAACCATAAGAGGGTTGCAGGCAGATCTTGTGCGACCTGCAGGAATATTTGGGGGACAGAGCCCAGAGAGAGCTGGGGGAGCAAGGCTGGAGAGGAGTCGGTAGAAGACGGAAAGACCACCAACCTGCCTGCGGTGATTAAGTGAAAGGCCCTCGAAGATAGCGTCATCACGGGAGATTCCAATGATTCTGAACGCTTTGGGTTCAACAGCGTGAAGACGAGCTCGGTGTGAGGCAGGAGCACCAGCCCAGAGGGGAGAGCAGTACTCCATTGAGCTGCGGATGAAAGCCTTGTATGTGGTGAGGAGCTCAGGTGTGCCAAGGAAGGACTTTGCACAACGGAGGATGCCCAGTCGGCGACTGGCTTTGGAGGCCAGCTTGGAAATGTGGTTTTCCCAGGAAAGATCATGGCAGATAGTGAGACCCAAAAGCTTGAGTGACAGAACTTCTTGGAGAGGATTATTCAGAAAGTAGATGGGAGGGTTGTCCAGTCGGTCTTTTCGGATAGACATCGTAAGAGTGTGAGATTTGTCAGGATTGAAAGACATGTTCCACTTGTTTGCCCAGTCTGTGATTTTGTCCAGGTCTGCAGAGAGTGAGGAGGCTGCAGACTGCCGATCTGAGGGATGAGGAATGGAGCGGCAGAGAGTGGAGTCATCAGCAAAGAGATAGAGAGGATTTTCAAGAGAGTCAGAGAGATCATTGATGAAGACCAGAAAAAGCACAGGGCCCAGAACACTGCCTTGGGGAACTCCAGCCTGAACAGGAAGAGGAGATGAGAGAAACCCATTCAGGGCCACACGTTGACGATGACTAGAGAGGATGTCTGCCAGCCATGCGTGGAGATTTCCATGGATACCAAAGGAGAGTTTGGTGAGCAGAGCGGGGTGCCAGACTGCATCGAAGGCACGTGATATGTCGAGGGAGACAGCTCTAATTTCCTGTTTGGCATTGAGGACCTCCATCCATTGTTGAGACAGCAGAAGCAGCATGTGCAGAGTAGAGTGACCTGGTCTGAAACCAAATTGATGATCAGAGATCAAGCCATTGGAGAAGAGGAAAGATTTCATATCCGAAGCAGTGATGGATATCATGACTTTGCTGATAATTGGGAGAAGGCTGATTGGTCTGTTGTTGCTGGGATCTGTTTTTGCACCTTTTTTGTGCAAAGCGGTGATGTTGGCTGATTTCCAAGCAGATGGCAGTTGACCTTGAGCAAAAGAGAGGGTGAAGAGAACAGAGAGGGAGTGAAAGAGCGGAAGAACAGGATTTTAGGACCCGTGGGCTGATGCCGTCAGGTCCAGTTGCAGAATCAGAATCAGAGTCGAGGGTTGACAGAAACTTTTCCACCTTGTCAGGAGGAAAGGACTCGGAGTCCTGGAGCAGCTGGGTACGACTGGGTATGGTGGGTACAGAGAGGGATGTGTTTGGGACACAAAATTTAGAGGCAAACACAGAGTTGAGGCATTCACCTTTTTCACGTGCGGAGTCAGCTGTGTAGCCGTTTGAGGTAAGGGAGGGGATGGAGGGGGAAACAAACACCAGAAACAGATTTGACCAGACGCCACCAGGATTTGGAAGAGGGAGACAGATAAGAGAGTTCGGTCTTGAGAACGGAGAGATATTGTTTCCTGGCACTCCTGAGGGTGGACACACACTTGTTTCGGGCTTTGTGAAAGGAAATGAGATTTCCTTCCGTTGGATTTGCTTTCCAGGAGACGAAGGCAAGTTGTTTCTGGGCAACAGCCTCACCACAAGATTCCGTGTACCATGGACGGGAGGAAGGGTATGACAACTGAAGACGAGATGGGATAAATCTGTGCATGAGAGAGAGCAATTTACTTTGGAAGAATTCCCAGGATGAGTTGATGTCAGAGGTGGTAGAGATGGGAGACCAGTCCAGATGATTGATGGCTGCTTGAAGACCGTGCCAGTTGGCCTGAGTGAAATGCCAGACTCGTCGATGCTGAGCAGGCTCCCTGAGAATGGTCGGAGATGTCCACTTTAACAAGGACATGATCAGATGATCCGATTGGAGCAGAAGAAGAGCAGCAGACATTTTCAGGGAAGTTAGTCATAACCAAGTCCAGAAGAGAAGATGCTCCGTTGACTGAGATCCGGGTCGGGAAATTGACAGATTGTGTCAGTCCCAGTGAGTCGCAGAAGTCCTTTGCTGAGGAGCCATGGCTGGTGAGAGAGGTACCCACACCCAGCCAACTGGCATGGTGACAATTGAAATCACCACATATGAGGAAGAGAGAGTTGGGATGAGTAGATAGAAGTTGTTCCATATTATCAGACAGCGAGATGTAGATGGAGTCATCACTGTTTGGTGGACGGTACAACACACATATGAACAAGAGGTGGGAGCGAAGGGGAAACCGTGGCCAGAGGTATTCCTGGGGGTGAGGTGGAGAGAGTGCAGTGCAGGGCGAGTGAGGAAGAGAGTTTTTGATAAAGATAGCAACCCCACCTCCAGGACGAGGCTCAGGTCTATCATACCGGAGGAGGGAGTAACCCGGGAGAGATACGAAGGAATCAGACATCATGAAGGAGGAAAGTTTCTGTTAAACAGATCACGTCTGGTTTGACAGAAGCAACCTGTATGGAGAGATCAGTTAAGTTTGAACGAAGGCCCCGGATGTTTGAGGTCCATACCGTTAATGAAGAGGAAGGGGGAGCATCGGATACAGAATGGGGGAGGAGGGGTAGGGTAAGATGTGGAAGAGGTGGAAGAGGTAGGGAGAGCAGTTGAAGGTGTGTCAGAGATTTCAGAATAGCTCGGAGAAAGGGAAGGATGGGGCGGCCAAAAGGTTTGACGGTGATTGGGTGAGGCACAATGAGGTGTTATTTGAGGAGGGGGAAGAGCGAGGCAGAAGGTTGGGGGAGATGGAGGTGAGAGTTGAAAGGGGGAAGAAGTGGGGAGGACGCTTTGAGGAGGGGGAGTGAGAGGGGGGAAATTGAGAAGAAATGAGGGTGGGGAGATTTGAAGGGGAGGGGTGAGGGGGAGTGTGGGAGGGAAGGGACAAGGGGAGGGATTTGAAAGGGATGGGATATGGGAGAGATTTGGAAGGGAAGGGGTGAGGGAGGAGTCTAGGAGGGGAGGGTCGAGGGGGAGCCTTGGAGGGGAGGTGTGAGGGGGTAGTTTAGGAGGGAGGGGGCAAGGGGGGAGATTTGAAAGGGATGGGTGATGGGGATGATTAGGAGGGGAGGGGAAAGGGGAAAGATTTGAAAGGGATGGGTGATGGGGAAGATTTGGAGGGGAGGGGTGATGGGGAAGATTTGGAGGGGAGGGGTTATGGGGAAGATTTGGAGGGGAGGGGTGAGATTGGATTTTAGAGAGTGTACGATTAATGGGAAACGAACATTTATTGCAAAATGAGTTTCTTGTGACCTTCGAGTTAAAAATACGTTTAAGGACGCTGGATGGAGGCTGGAGTGCAGGAGAGTTTAGGGAATGTAGAAAAAAGGCACTATAGGAGATGGAATTTTTTTTTGGGATGAATAGATTTGGTGAGCAAGTCGAAAGCAGCCTTTTAAAGAAGAAGAAGAAAAAGGTGTTATAATATATGACGGAATACAGAACTTGAGGGGAAAGTGTAAACATTGAAGGTTAATAACAGTGAAAACTATCTGGGGAAATGGGGGAGAAACACGTGGTCGAAGAACGAACGAACGAATCAGAATGAATAAACGAATGAGAATAAAGAATAAGAACAGAGAAAGAAATGTTTTTTTTTAGTTGAGATTTACACTAGGAAGTAGGCTTTGAGGTGAAAAGACTGGGAAAAGCAGAGAACGAAAGTTATTGGAGCACAAACGGTGGACCGCTGAGAGAAAAACAAAGCCTCAAGGTTGTACACTGTACAAGGCCTCAAGACACGACACAAATTAACACGATTTTCAATGCAGGTATGAAAGATTTGCACCGAAAATCTTCCTCGGGACACAATATACGTACACACACCATAATATAAATACAGTTATGACGAAAATACAAATGGGAACAATTACTTAACTTCAATTTCAAATCGCTCGCGACGCGGCAAAGGCCTTGCTCGCGATGCGGCAAACAGACGATTAATTTATGAAAGATAAACACCGAGAAACTTCCAAGGTGCACACTATAACTTCACACACCGAAGGATAAATACAGTTTCGACAAAATACAATTGTGAACAGACTTAACTGTGAAAACGTGGAGACCGTGTGGAGCTTCGAAAATCCCTGCCGCCGTCTCCAAGATCTCGCGAGATCTCAATGGTAAACATATTATTTTATAATTACCAATACAGATGGTAAACATTATTTTATAATTACCAATACAGATGGTAAACATATTATTTTATTATTACCTATACAGATGGAAAACATGATTTTATAATTACTAATACAGATAGTAAACACATTATTTTATTATTACTAACACAGATAGTAAACATTTTATAATTACTAATACAGATAGTAAACATATTATTTAATATTTACAAATACAGATGGCAAGCATATTATTTTATAATTAATGATAGATAGTAAACATATTATTTTATATTTATGAATACAGATGGTAAACATGTTAGTTTATAATGACAAATACAGATAGTAAACATATTATTTTATATTTACAAATACAGATGGTAAGCATATTATTTTATAATTAACTAGAACGGGCACTCGGTAGAGCGCATACCTTCGCCGCAGCTACTGTTCTGTACTTGGCATGGGAGTGTAGGGAACAGAACAACAAAAATACGATTTTGACCTTTTCGTGACCTTGACCTTGACCTTTGACCCGATTGCTCCCAAAATCTAATCAAATGTGTCCCGTATAATAACCAATCATCCCACCAAATTTCATGCAATTCGGTTGAATACTTTTTGAGTTATGCGATTAACATACACACACACACACATACAAATAAATACACAGCGATCAAAACATAACCTTCCGCTTTTGCGAAGGTAATAATAGATAGTAAACATATTATTTTATATTTATGAATACAGATGGTAAACATATTATTTTATAATTACTAATAGATAGTAAACATATTATTTTATATTTACTAATGCAGATGGCAAACACATTATTTTATAATTACTAATACAGATGGTAAACATATTATTTTATAATTACTAATACAGATGGTAAACATATTATTTTATAGTTACGAATACAGATGGCAAACATATTATTTTATAATTACTAATACAGATGGTAAACATATTATTTTATAATTACTAATACAGATGGTAAACATATTGTTGCGGACGCGGTTTAGATGTTATTTACCGAGCGGTGGTATTGCCGCGACCGAACAGTTATTCCCCGACTACACCCCGATTCCACCCAGACGTTGACCAAATCGCGCTATGCCAAATCAATGATGGAAAGGACGCGACGACTGGGAAAGAGGAAACGACGCAAGGGGTACAGTTCTCAAGACCTCCGGAGGAGGGTATAATTACAGTGGTGGAGAAAAGGGGGTAGATCACAAGGCAGAGTGAGGTAAAGACACAGAAGAGATGGGCACTTAAATACCGTCTTATCTTAACCCTGACAGACCACGGACAAACGGAACAAGGCTGACTTACACAGGGATTGATGGCAGGAAGGGACAGGTAGTCGATAGCACAAGGTGCACCTTGGCTCGGGGACAGGATAAAGCACGGTCCAGTCCAGAAGATGCGGGGAGGCCTCACAGCGCTCGGAGGGTACGTCTTGCTTGCTCCAAGCTCAGCGCGCATCTGACGTCACCTCCTCTTCCTGCGCATGCTCAGCGGGGAGTGACACGCCCTCGGCTGGTTGGCTCCACCCCCCTGGGGCCGGTCCACCGCTTCCATTGGGTGCGGGGGTTACCGGGCTCCGCCCTTGACGAGGAGCTGACAGGGAGCCCCTATTTGGTAACCCCGTCGAGCACATGTTCGATGGCGGCTCGTTGGGAAGGCCTCGTGCCCTCCCAACACCCCCTACCAACCAAGCCGGAGTGAGGACGCGCACTCCCTGTGCACGCCGCTGCCGTTGCTGTTGTTGTTGTTGCTGAACCGTGAGGAAGAGCTGCGGGGAGGTATTGGGAGGTCCTAAACTTCCTAACGGTGCCATACAATCACATTCTGGTGCAACGAAGGGTCAGAATTAATGGAAACGAGTCCTTAACTGACAAAGACTAAGAAGAACTAGCAAGATGTCCTATAGTTGTCTTACATGAGATGCGGTGAACCTGGGCACGACATTTAATGGGGGATATAGGGGGAGGTCGGGTCTACAGAGTGTTATTTACAGAAAATGGGACGAGGGAATGGGGGATTGGGGATAGTTGGGAAGTATTGAGGAAATAGGGGAATATTTACAAGCGGATATGGATGGATGCAAATCCCATATCCGCAACAATATTGTTGCGGTTCTGTCGCCGGCCATCTCCCCTTTTCAAGGGGGGATAAATCCCCTTGTCTTTACTGACCTGGCGCGAACTGAGACCTATTACGTCCCTTCCGGACAGCGCAAAATAGGGTTTTGGGACCAAATTCTCGCTCGTACCTAAGTACTCGCGCTGCCCTGGAAGCGAGGAAACAAGCCTCGCACGAACCACTTGAGGTTGGAATACGCCGAGCGGTTTGCGTACACGTGATCTACGCAGTTATAATTAATGGACCCCGATTTGAGCGATCTTATTCGTGCCACGCTTAGTCAATGGAGAAATCAGAGGAACGATCGAATTCAGAAGAAAGGAAGAACAGATTGATTTTATGGTTATCACACGTATATACAGTTCAGGACGACGAGACACAGGGAAATCCTTATACAGTCTTATTCTTAATTCCAAAGACAACGGGCCCGTCTCACACACTCACACGGGGTATTGCAGATGGTCAGGTGTTCCCCAGCGCGTCCAAGGATGGTTCTCGTTCAGCTCTCCACGGTCCCCGGCACGTCCGCGAAGATGGCGATCGGCGAAGACAAGGCTACGTAGCGCGTCTCTCGAGCAAAGGCGATATATCGGGGCAAACGGTAGGGACGGCTTTTACGGCAAAGGCGGGACGGCTTTTATGGCGAAGGGCGGTTATGCAGCCTCGTTCACTCGCTTGGCTTGAATGCTCAAGTTCGTTATAAACCGTGCCTGGCTGCGCCCGCGTATCTGTAGCGGCCAACTCTTCTTCCTCAACCCTTGTGTTGGTTAGCGCATGCGTTCTTATTCGATCATCAAGTTCAACAAGCCGTACAATGCAAGCCCTCTCTCTCTCTCCTTTGCAAGTCCTCTTCCGCCGGCAAGTCCTCTTCCCCCGGCAAGTCCTGTTGAGGGCTTTGCGCATCGGGTTATATAGGCCCGCCCCGCGAGCCTTCTGGAACTCACCAGACTCTTCTCACCACGCCCTCTGACGCAACCACCTCTGAGCACTGATTGGTGGCTCATGCTTATCGTTATCCCCTCTGCCGCCCCCGACCTCAATGCCGCCCCCACCTTTTTAGGCCTACCTCGTGTTAACTCGACTAGTGAGTAAGCAAAGGGCAGCGAAAATGGATTGCGCCTACCGAGGTAGAATGGTTTGCCGAAGTAGGACCTATTCTCCTGTCTTTACACAACGCAGGATTAACACTGGAAAGGGCCTACTCTCACACATACCAAGAAATAGCGATACCACAAATGAGGCTACATGTTACTTGTGTGACTATCTATGGGGGACAACCTTTAACCTTTATTGAGCTCACTGTACACATCTCAAAACCATAGCAATATTATTTTATAATTACTTATACAGATGGCAAACATATTATTTTATAATTACTTATACAGATGGTAAACATATTATTTTATAATTACTAATACAGATGGTAAACATATTATTTTATAATTACTAATACAGATAGTAAACATATTATTTCATAATTACTAATACAGATAGTAAACATATTATTTTATAATTACTAATACAGATAGTAAACATATTATTTTATAATTACTAATGCAGATAGTAAACATATTATTTTATAAATACGAATACAGATGGTAAGCATATTATTTAATAATTACGAATACAGATGGTAAACATATTATTTTATAATTACTAATACAGATGGTAAACATATTATTTTATAATTACCAATACAGATAGTAAACATTATTTTATAATTACGAATACAGATGGTAAATATATTATTTTATAATTACTAATATATATAGTAAACATATTATTTTATAATTACTAATACAGATGGCAAACATATTATTTTATAATTACCAATACAGATGGTAAATATATTATTTTATAATTACCAAAACAGATGGTAAACATATTATTTTATAATTACCAATACAGATAGTAAACATATTATTTTATAATTACGAATACAGATGGTAAATATATTATTTTATAATTACTAATAGATGGTAAACATATTTTATAATTCCTAATACAGATGGTAAACATATTATTTTATAATTACCAATACAGATAGTAAACATTATTTTATAATTACGAATACAGATGGTAAATATATTATTTTATAATTACTAATACAGATAGTAAACATATTATTTTATAATTACTAATACAGATGGCAAACATATTATTTTATAATTACGAATACAGATGGTAAACATATCATTTTATAATTACGAATACACATGGTAAACATATTATTTTATAATTACTAATACAGATGGTAAACATATTATTTTATAATTACCAATACAGATGGTAAACATATTATTTTATAATTACCAATGCAGATGGTAAACATATTATTTTATAATTACCAATACAGATGGTAAACATATTATTTTATAATTACCAATACAGATGGTAAACACACCGCACGTGACAAAGCCGAATGCCTCAACTCTGTGTTTGCCTCAAAATCTTGTGTCCCAAACCCATCTCTCTCTGTTCCCACACTTCCCAGTCGAAGCCAACTGCTCCTGGACTCTGTGTCCTTCTCTCCTGACAAGGTGGAGGAGTTTTTGTCTAACCTCGACTGATTCTGCAACTGGACCAGACGGCATCAGCCCACGGGTCCTAAAATCCTGCTCTGCTGCTCTATCTCACCCTCTCTCTGTCCTTTTCACCCTCTCTTTTGCTCAAGGTCATCTGCCAGCATCCTGGAAATCAGCAAACATTACCGCTTTACACAAAAAAGGTGCAAAAACAGATCCTTGCAACTACAGACCAATCAGCCTGCTCCCAATTATCAGCAAAGTCATGGAATCCATCATTGCTTCGGATATGAAATCTTTCCTCTTCTCCAACGGCTTGATCTCTGATCATCAATTTGGTTTCAGACCAGGTCACTCTACTCTGGACATGCTGCTTCTGCTGTCTCAACAATGGATGGAGGTCCTCAATGCCAAACAGGAAATCAGAGCTGTCTCCCTCGACATATCACGTGCCTTCGATACGGTCTGGCACCCAGCTCTGCTCACCAAACTCTCCTCCTATGGTATCAATGGAAATCTCCATGCATGGCTTGCGGACTTCCTCTCTGGTCGTAGTCAACGTGTGGCCCTGAATGGATTGCTCTCAACTCCCCTTCCCGTTCAGGCTGGAGTTCCCCAAGGCAGTGTTCTGGGCCCCGTGCTTTTTCTGGTCTTTATTAATGATCTCTCCGACTCTCTGGAAAATCCTGTCTATCTCTTTGCTGATGACTCCACTCTCTGCCGCTCCATTCCTCTTCCCTCAGATCGGCAGTCTGCAGCCTCCTCACTCTCTGAAGACCTGGACAAAATCACAGACTGGTCAAACAAGTGGAACATGTCTTTCAATCCTGACATCATAATTACGACAGCAATTACGTCATCGTTAACAGCACTTCTTCCCCATGTGTAGTTCTTTACAATGACCCATTCTTCAATTTTTTCCATGGAGCGATTTTGGAGATAAAGAGGTGGAACGATTTTCCAAGGTGGTGTCCGTGCCACGTGACATATGACGTCATAATTATGAATTAAAAAAGTGATGCAGGCGGAGGTGCTCCTATGGTAAAAATTTCGTGTCAATCGGAGCAATGTTTGCCGAGAAAAATGAATTTTTTAAATGCAGACACACCACATGTATGCAACCGAATGCCTCACCCTGCTTTTCGCTTCGTGAGCGCAGGGTAATAAAGCCATGTAACACGCTTCAGTTGAATATGTTAACGGGTATGAGAAAAAGGTCTGAAAAACCACATGTGGGATGGACAGACCGACGGAGAGCAAACCTAAAATCCCCGCCGGGGAAACCCGAAGGGGACTAATAAGTGCAGAAGAGATCTTCAGCCGAATAGACAGTGATGTGACCAGAGGACAAAGCCCGAGTTAAGATGGTAGTAAAACAAGGGTCTTTCACTCAGAGATTTGTTAATGCGTCAGTGAAACACTTCCTGAAAAGGGAGTGCTTTCAGATAGAGCGGGTAAGATTGAACTAGAAAAAATGGGGACAGAGGGGCACATGGATGTTGGCAGGTAGATGGCTGATATATATGGATGGATGATTGGATACCCGTGTACTGATTGTTTCTATGAATATTCTATGTAAGTATTCTATGAATACCATCTAGTTATGATAGGTTACAGAACAAGTTTGAGTTTCAGGGCGTTTCAGCTGTGAGAGGGTCTCGTGAAACGGTGAATTTGTCAGTGTTTGTTCATTCCTCACCCAACAACCATGTTCATCTCTTACCTCTTTACCCCAAAAATTGTGCATATTCGTATGGGTCTGCCAACCCGATCATGAACAGCCCCTCTCGGACCCGCTTCCCAACCTTTGACCCTGTAGCACGATGGGTTGCTAAGCAACCACAGACGCTATCTGAGGTGATCAACTGAGGTATGGAACTCTGACAGAATCAGATGCAGAACTTGGGTGTGGATTAATCTTGGGGGTAGGCAGAGGGAGAAGTGGAGTCATGTTTGCATACTTATTATGTCGATCGGCCCTAATATGCTTGTTTCTTCTTTAATAATAATAATAATAATGCATTTATTTTATATAGCGCTTTTCAGGAAGCCCAAAGACGCTTTGACAGAGTGCAAAACATAATGCATAGCAAAACATAAAAACGCTTTAGGGCACCAGATTCTGTTCCTCTTAAGAGCAAAATGATTTATGCAAGTTCGAAAAGTGTGATCAAAAGGAAATTCACAGGTATGTAAAATCCAACTCTCATGAATTGTTTTCAGTTATTTCATTGTTGATAAGTGATGCATAGTTTTTACTGAGTGGATGGTGTGCTGGGAGTCCTGGAATTCAGACCAATTCCTAACAGATTACTTGCCTATGGCCATCGATCTCATATTATAGGCATCAAGCACGAATGGCAGGTGAACGGGCTGGATGATATTCAGGATCGCTGTGCTCTCGCAGAAAAGCTAGCCTGTAATAAGGTCGTGTCTCCAGAAGGAAAACCCATCTGAGGTCTTCACCTCGATTCTGCATTTGCACCGAACCGCATTCCAGCTGGACACGGTGCACGTGGGATCGTGATATCGGTACATCTATGGCTTGTGATTTATGTTGTAAGAAAGCGCAGGCTCGACCTTCCTGCTGCCTGGTAGAGGCTGCCACGTGCCGTCCATTGCTCGTTGTCTTCCTGTCAGCCGGCTGTAAAAGCCAAAGGAGACCAAAGGTGTCCCTTTGCCATTGGACGTTTCAACAAACTTTCAATGCATGTTGTGTCTGCACCAACTTTATATACAGCAAAATGTTTCCAAAGTTTTGTTGTTGCTCAATGTAGAAAAAGTCAGATTTCGCCCCCCCAACCCCCCCTCCCCACCTCCTTCTCCGATATTCTGAACAGGATATGCAGTGATTGAATTTGTGGAGAGTTGTAGAAGTAGAAATATAAATTAATGTTTTCTACCAATCAGCGTGATCCTGATTCAACATTGCAATAAATCTCAGCTGACAGTTCCTTTTGTGAAATGCAGGTTTTCAAACAAATTGTGAAATATCTATAACCCTGTGTAGAAGATCTCGGTGTTTATCAAATGATTAGGGAAACAGATTTTTCTTGATCACCACGAGTGGAGCCTTCAATAAAATGGGGATTTCTCTAAATGTGTTTGCGTAATGGTGGTCTGATCTTTTTGTCCCAATAATGTTACTCAAGAACTTCTTCCACTCAGGTCTTCAATTACGGGCACATTAAAAACATTTTTTAATGAAACTTTGTCTATAAAATCAACATCAGGGGATACCTGAAATATGTTGTAGTTTTTTCGGGATTTGACTCCCAGTTTATGCCCCAAGGGGTGGAGACTTGGGGTCACTGGGGTCAAAACGGAAGATGTTTTTTTTAAATCAAAATTTGATCTTGTGTCATTTCTGGTGGAACTTTTAGCCATTTTAAAACTTTGCTTTAGATGGGAAACGTGGGGATTTGCGATGGCGTGCCATCTTCTTCGATCTTGTTTCATTTGTGATTACATTGGCAGCTAATGTGGAAAACGGGCAAGGATCACGAAGGAGTGAGATAAGCATTTCGGAATGACGTAATGAGTAAGGATCGGTGGATTTGGGAAGACCATGCAGTGCAAATTTCACTGCGGGTTAGACTGGAGCGCAAGGTCACGATGGGTCAGGGAGCAGGAACCCGGAGAACACAAGGAGGAGCCGCAATGGGGGTGAGGTGAGGAAGGTGGGAGTTGACGAAGGTCTAATGGGCATTGGGTGGGTGTTAATGAAGGTGTTATGAGGTGGAGTGGCGAGGGGGGGGTCCTCTAAGATTTAATGAAGCTGTGAAATAGGGGGCACGAAAAACAACCGTCTGAACAAACAGCAGCAGCTGCAGCCGTCCTGCGGACATTGCGGGTTGCGGCAATCGCATTCCCAGATGTCTACCTGAGCTGTTCCCATTACCACCAAGTGTTTTGTCTGTCGACTGTTTCCGAACTGAAATGTTTTGAGAACGGCCGTATGACTGTGCTCCCAAGTGAATGTGACCATTTCTCTCTCCCACCGGTTCAGCTGCAGTTCGGACTGCGCATTAAATGGTTGTGGTACTGTGGTTAAAGGGTGGGGTTGATGGATTTTGGGGAATAAGTGATTTTTCAACAAAACTGAAATAAAACAAGAACGGCACTCGGTAGAGCGCATACCTCCGCCAAGGTGAACAGTTTCCATTTTATATGCCACTGATACGCGGGAGCTGAACCAAAATGTAATCGGCTTGTTTGTGTCACCGACCCAACTCATCCACCACATTTTGTCATAATCCGTCCACAACATTTTAAATATAATGCGAAATAATATTGGACATACTTTATAGATGTACTTACATTCTAATTGTACTTAATTTATAGACCGACTCACATTCTAATTGCACATACTTTATAGATGTACTTACATTCCAATTGTACATCATTTGTAGACATAGTCACATTCTAATTGTACAGACTTTATAGACTTGCTCACATTCTAATTGTACAGACTTTATAGATGTACTCACATTCTGATTGTACATACTTTGTCGACTTACCCGCATTCTAACTGTACAGACTTTGTGCACATAGTCACATTCTAATTGTGCAGACTTTATAGACTAGCTCACATTCTAATTGTACATACTTTATAGACTAGCTCACATTCTAATTGTGCAGACTTTATAGACTTGCTCACATTCTAATTGTACAGACTTTATAGATTTACTCACATTCTAATTGTACAGACGTTATAGATGTACTCACATTCTAATTGTACATACTTTGTCGACTTACTCGCATTCTAACTGTACAGACTTTGTGCACATAGTCACATTCTAATTGTGCAGACTTTATAGACTAGCTCACATTCTAATTGTACATAATTTATAGACGAACTCACATACTAATTGTACATACTTTATAGACTAGCTCACATTCTAATTGTGCAGACTTTATCGACTTCCTCACATTCTAATTGTACATAATTTATAGACTTACTCCCATTCTAATTGTACATACTTTGTAGACATTGTCACATTCTCATTGTGGTGAGGGCAATAATAATTCACAAATACCTTCCTTTGCTCATACTTGGTATTTACATAGATACTCGAACAAGAAATCCTCACACTCATTCCCTTTGTGCCAAATCTGGATGAAAAATAAATGATTTAAAATAATCAAAAAATAGGAAAAACTTACCTCATGCAAGATAAAGTGATCTCGCGTTTTGACCACATTCACCGGCATTGCGGTCTCCGTCTTCGCGTCTTCTAATAGTCTGCTGTGGGTCAAAAGACAAACGAGAGTGGATACGTGAGATGGAATCTCGTAGATAATGCATCGACGAGGATTGAGGGCATCGACGATGGCGAGATGGGGCCCATAAACCCCTGGTGGTGTGGCTGTGGGAGGAAATGCCCATAGACCGGTAATGACACCATCACAGATGAAGGAAAACATCTGGCCTACAGACGAAAACCCGTGGTTGGAGGAGTTACCACCCCATCTCCGAATGCAGCAGCCCTACAAGTACTTGAAAATCATGATGTACACAAACACAAGCACAAGCACCAGCGTTAGAACCCCTGCTTTTCTTCCTGTCACCACAAGCAGGATGGTGGATGATTATCTGGCCTATTGTACTCCCAGCGGTCCCACGAATACCCACCCAAAATATCGTTGCGATCGGTTGAGCCGTTTTTGCGGTTCATTCGAACAGACGGACGGACATTTGGTGAATTATAGTGAGATTGTCTGCGACACTGGGCTGCATTCGGACGAACTGAAACCCACCGCAGCTGCCATAGCTGTTTGGGCAAATCTGACAAAGTAACTTTGCTCTGTCACTCTGGTTTATTTTTGGTGTTTTGTTTGTGATTGTCTGATCAACATTATGCATAAACAAATATTGTGGTCATCCTTTCCCTGCAATGCTCCCCCTACGTCTATGTAGTGGTTGCTTTCCTTAGACTTCTTTAACGTAGCTGTGGCACACTATCAGGTCATCGGCCATACTTATAATATTTTATTCTCCTATTGATGTATGTCCATCCTTGCCTTCAGGTCCTTCATGTAACTGATCTTCATGTCTTTCCAGTTGAATTCCAGTCACGTCCATGAATCCCTTCAAGTTTTCACGACAGCTGTTCACCATGTTCTCAGATTATCGCCATCCAAAACCATGACATCTCATCTCGTTACCCCCACCCTCAACCCCCTCCTTCCAAATCTAGTTTTTATCCTTCCTGAGAGTTTGCTTATGTATCCATCTTGTCCACACCATGTGTACCCGACATCTCATCCCTTCGCCAACACCCATTGTTTGTCGAAGTCTCCCCATCCTCTATTTTGTCCTTCTATCCTGCGGTTGGTGCCTTCCTCTGTCTACTGTTCCTTTTGTTCAGTTGTGTCCGGATACATTATTTGTTATATCACTTCCACGAGTCTTCACTCTGCATACAAAAAATACTGCGGCCTTGAAAGGGTACCAAGACTGGTCCTGAAAGGGTACCAAGACTGGTCCTCTCTGCATCCACTCCTTGTCTCTTCCTTGGTGTCATTGGAATCTCCCGCGATGAAGCTAACTCCAAGGGCCTCTCACTCTCACCGCAGGCAGGTTGGTGGTCTTTCCATCTTCTACCGACTCCTCTCTGGCCTTGCCCCCCCAGCTCTCTCTGGGCTCTGTCCCGCAAATATTCCTACAGGTCGCACAAGATCTGCCTGCAACCCTCTTATGGTTAAACTGCCAAAATCAAGACTCTCTGCTCACCTTCACTCCTTCATTCCTCTTTTCTCCCGCCTCTGGAACAAACTCCCTCACTCTCTTCAATCCCACTCCACCCTCCAGGTCTTTAAAACAGCTGTTCACCACCATCTCTTATCTTCCCCCATCCAAAACCTTGATCTTTTCTACCCCCGCTAATTTCACCCCAATTCCACTTTTTTGAAATACCAACTTCTGTCCTGGAAGTCATTGGTGTCCTTGTGTTTTATACTTCTCCCTCAACCCCCCCCCCCCCCCTTCCCATGCCTCCTCCCCCCAAGCCCTCTCCCTTCCACACATCTCCGTGCTCTCAAATGTTGTGTTTGTGTGCTTCACCTTCTCTCCCCATCTTGTTTTCCGCTCCCGCTTTTTATATATTTTGTTTGTCTGGTTGATTTGTTTGTGAAGTAAATGTTAGCTCTTTCACGAGCCTCGATTCAGTATACAAAAAAAAAAATAATAATAAAAAAAAAATAGGCCTTACCACAGGCTAGAAGCCTTCGTATAGGACGTTATGTAGGCCTTGGATTAAAGACTGGGAATTTGATGACGTTACCAGGCCAACAAATTATTCCACCTGCTGGAATGAGAAAGAAAAGTGTCTCACAAGAATGCTTGAAGGGATTGGATGGAGGATGGTTTCCTTGTGGAAGGTAAGAATTAGACTGAGAAGGTGGTTTAAGGGGTTCCCGCATCTGGACCGTTCAGGCCTTCAGGGTGTGAATGAGGCCCTCCAGTTTACGACAGCTGGTTACCCATCATCACCGAATGGTGAACCTCGGGGGCAACTGGAATGATTTATTTAATCTGTATAATGAACATTGTCTGTCACATGTATGCTTATTCGTCTCCCCATTCATGTGTGCACCTCACAGTCTGATTTTCCACTTGCCTGAACAAATAAATAATATAACCTCTTCCTTTATCAAATATCTTGTGCAAAGTAATCCAAAACATTTTACTTCCTCATGGTACCTTACCTTGGCAGCATTCCATTGTCGATATGCGTGACGAGTCTTCAGGTCATGCATGAAGCCTCCTCCCAGGTGAGGTGTTGCTTCTTTGACCCGAAGATATTGAGGGAAGTATTCATCTGGGAAAGATTTTCGAGCTTCGATGTCGAGGTCTGAAGTGGGAAACAGGTGGCAATCAAGGTCACACGTATATGATGTCATTACGGTGTGAACACCTCACTTCGAGAGCGGCAGGAAAGGTCATTCATCTTTGGAGTAGAGATAGATTACAGACGATGTATGGTCGGGTCTCAAGGGCATTGGGGGTGTGTTCATTTACCACGTTTCTTGTGGAGAGATTGCCAAGTGGTTTAAACATTCGAGCAAGAACTCCATTTCAAAACCGGTAAGGAACGGCTGGCTTGGTAAGCGCTAGCTAGCTGCTTGGCAAAGGAGCACACCAACCCTTGTGGGGTATATACATTACAGTAGATCTTCGCTCAGTTCTGTAAGTAAAACTTACCTCACGGATGTCGGGATTCCTCCAAATTTCTTTGTTTAATGTTATAAACAGCATCAGCGACTGTTTAAAAAGCTAATCATACGTGTTTGTGGTTCATAATATTTTACAAGTCCGGTTACACCGGTTAGACTTCCGGGCTTTCTTATGGAATAAAGCGTGACTAACACAGAAGAAGCACACAAACAACAACAACAGCTACAATGTATTATAAAACATCCTTTTTTCACGTTTCACTTCATTTTACATCCTCAATGAGATTCACAGATACACGTGCAATATGTTTATGAAGTACAACTTGCCGTCATTTGATTAAGAATCGTCATCGAAACGACCGGGTGGCATGCACACCTAGTTGTAATAAAAACAAGGTAACTATGAAAGCAGCAATTGGTAATCTTCCATTCCTGATGGTTACCTCGGCAGAATATCTCATGTGTCACGGGGCTCCGACAAAGCGCACAGTGCACCTGTCCGGTGTTGTGACGACGCACTCCCTGCAGGCACGACACACAAAAAACATGGTGACAGGGAAGGTACTTGTGCGGCCCAACTGCTATGTCAAGGCAAATGGGACAGGTGAGATTCTCCAGGTGTTCGGTCTCCTTCTGGGTCGTGTTTGGTTCCACCTGCACTCACAAGATAAATGAATCACTCACGCACGGTCGTTGAACAATGTTGTGGAAATATACTATTTTTTATCTTCAAACTAACAATATTGATATTGGGAGCATCGATACCCAGAATTGATGATATATGACGAATGGCATGTGATTTAAAAACACCTCTTTTAATCAACAAAGGGTTAAAAAAATCAACACGTGATCTTGAATCCGAATCTCAAAATGTCGGGTTTTTCCAAACCCATGAAAAGCCGGACAAAGGCACATTGGCCTAAAAACCAAGATGGACGATCATACAAAGAGCCGCTGTTTCTCCAATCCCCCATAACATAACAACATAACACACACATAGCACCAGATTTATGGTGGTGGAGGCCCCAGTGCATACATGGGTGGTGGTGGCCTTCACAACAACAACTACACCTCCAATAACAGGAGTGCTCTGAAAAAATTACCTCAACATTGCCTTCACAACAACAACAAGAAGTCGTCAACAACAACAACAACGGCTGGGTAGTGCATTTCACAGAAAAGACAACCATGAGCACCAAGGAGCTTTCAAAAGAGCTCCGGGATAAAGTTGTGGAAAGACACAGATCAGGGGATAGGTATAAAAAGATTTCAAAGGCCTTGAATATCCCTTACAGCACAGTCTAGACGATCATTAAGAAGTGGCAGGCGTATGGTACCACCAATACCCTGCCAAGATCAGGCCGTCCCACCAAACTGGATGACCAAGCAAGGAGGAGACTGATCAGATAGGCCACCAAGAGGCCAATGGTAACATTGAAAGATTTACAGGCATTTATGGCAAAGATTGGTCACTGTGTGCATGTGACAACAATATCCCAAGCACTCCACAACTCTGGCCTGTACAGTAGGGTGGCAAGAAGGAAGCCATTACTCAAAAAAGTCCACCTTGAGCCATGTTTGAGACATGCAAAAAAACATTCCAGAGATCCTGAAACGATGTAGCAAAACCGGTGTTGAGGCAAAACTGAGGGCCTTTCTCTCTCTCACCGCAGGTAGGTTGGTGGTCTTTCTGTCTTCTACCGACTCCTCTCCAGCCTTGTTCCCTCTGCTCTGTCTGTGCTCTGTCCCCCAAATATTCCTGCAGGACCCACAAGATCTTCAAAAAACCTTCTCATGGTTAAACTGCCAAAATCAAGACTCTCTATTCACCTTCACTCCTTCATTCCTTCATTCCTCTTTTCTCCCACCTCTGGAACAAACTCACACACTTTCTTCCTCCAGGTCTTTAAAACAGCTGTTCACCACAATCTCTTATCTTCCTCCATCCAAAACCTTGATCTTTTCTACTCCCCTTAAAACACCCCAAATCCACCTCTTTCAATCCCCAACTTTTTTCCTGAAATTCCTAGTAGTGCTCATTTGCTTTATACTGTGTACGCCTCCCTCCTCCCCAGCCCTCTCCCTTCCACAGATCTACCAACGTCCCAGTTCTCCACTGTTGTTGTGCTTCCATCTTTCTCTCCCCCTCCTGTCTCCCGCTCCCTTCATTGTATGTTTTATGTGTCTGTGCATGTTTTCATGGTCAATGCGTTAGCTCTTACACGAACCGCGATTCTGTATCCAAAAATATATGTAGGAAAAAAAATTAACGTTCTGTGGTCAGACAAACCAAAATGGAACTTTTTGGCCTAAATGCAAAATGTTATGTTTGTGCAAACACAACACATCACCAAAAGAACACCATCCCTACTGTGAAGCATGGTGGTGGCAGCATCATGTTATGGGGATGTTTCTCATCAGCAGGGACTGGAGCACATGTCAGGATAGAAGGGAAAATGGATGGAGGAAAATACAGAAAAATACGAGAGGAAAACCTGCTGCCCTCTGCAAGAAAGCTGAAATTGGAATGGAAGTTTACCTTTCAGCATGACAACGACCCGAAGTACACAGCCAAAGCTACACTGGAGGGGTTCAGGAACAAAAAGATAAATGTCCTTGAGTTGCCCAGAAAGAGCCCTGATCTAAATAAAATTGAAAATCTGTGGCATGACTTGAAGATTGCTGTTCATCAACGCTCCCCACACAACTTGACTGAGCTTTTAAAACTTGAGAGTTTTTTTTTTTTACAGTATAATGGGCAAATATTGCTCAATCAAGGTGTGCAAAGTTGGTAGAGACCTACCCAAACAGACTCACACCTGTAATTGCTGTCAAAGGTGTTTCCACCAAGTATTAACTCGGGGGGATGGACACTTATCCACCCAAGATATTCTAGTTTTGTTTTTTAAAGCAACTTTCTGAAATTTGTAGAATTTGTTTTTCACTTGGAAGTTGTGGGTTACGATGTGTAAATAAAGGTGGATAAAGTCTGGTTTAATGCAACTTATTTCCAGGCTATAACGCAACAAAAGGTGAACATTTTCAAAACGGGGTGTAGACTTTCTACAGGCCCTGTATGTATCCTGAAAATAATCCTGGTTGAGCCCTTCAGTGGTGGAGGCCCCAGGCACATGTCCCAGTTGTCCTTACATAAATCCGGCCACGCGCACGCGCACACACACACACACACACACACACACACACACACACACACACACACACACACACACACACACACACACACACACACACACACACACACACACACACACACACACACACACACACACACACACACACACACACACAAAATTAGAAATACACAGAAACCTTGAAACAGGTGGACGTCATTCGGCCCATCAAGCCTGTCATGTCCACATTCACCACAACCCCAACACCAATCCTGTATTGTACTGTATAATATTACATAATTTATGATTTTCTCTCACAATGTAGCCGATTCCAAAGGTTTTAAATGTAATTTTTCCCAAGTACGATATAAAAGGCGACTGCGATACCTTGTCGGTGGTTACGGGAGAATCTTTAGCATCATTATCCACTCACCTTCTGTGCTCCACGAGATTTTCTCCAATTGCTGAACCACCTCCAGCATTTTTACTTCTTCTTTGTCGTTGACGCATCACCAGATCTTGTGGCAGCAACTCAATGGGGGAGAGCTGGTCACTGTGCGCAGAGGCATCTACTGCAGATCTGCGGCCAAGTTCAACAGCTTCGGTCTACGGGGTCGGTGAGGAAGATACAAACCACGTGATTAGTAAATATATTATTTAAAACTAGTATATAGCCGGTCAAAAATGACGGGTTGGAACAGTTTATTTGATGGTGCAGCCTCATGATCGTGCCAAAGTCTGAAGCCTGGGCCTCGTGTCAGGTGTGCTTATATCTTCTTTATTTATTAGACATCCAACAACAACAACATGCATTTTAAAGGCCATTTTCCCTGCTAGAGCGGGGGTTAGCCTTGCGGTCCCCATGACAATCTTCTCCATGTTGCCCTATTTTCTGCATCTCTCCTTGTTAATCCCCTTGCCCGCATTTCTTCTTCCACCATCTTTAGCCAAGTCTTTCTCTGTCTTCCCCGTCTTCTACTTCCTTCTACATTCATTTCCATCACTCTTCTCAACCAGTCACTTTCATCCTTCCTCAACACATGACCAAACCATCTCAACCTGTTCCTCTTCACGGCATCAATCACAGGCTCTATTCCCATCATCTTTCGCAATTCATCATTTGTCTTCCTCTCTCTCTCAACAATACTCCGCACATCCGTCGAACCATTCGCATTTCCACCCTTTCCAACCTTCGTTGCTGCTCTACGTTCATTACCCATGTCTCGCTCCCATAAATCATAACACTTCTCACACATGCAGCATACACCTTTCCCTTCAGTTTCAACGACACTCCCCTCATCATCAGCACGCCACTCAGTTCCCGAAACTTCTTCCATGCACATCTCACTCGAGCAACCGTTGCCGAGTCTGATCCACCTTCTCCATTCAGCATGTCTCCGAGGTAGCAAAATGTTTTCACACCTTCCAGCTTCACGCCGTCTCCAAGATCCAACTCAACATTTCCTCCATCTGCAGCTCCCTCAGTGCACACCTTACATTTGAATGTAGCTGCCACACTGGTTAATGACCCTCTCAGACCACTACATTTTTGATGAACCCACTCAGCGCACATTGAATGGAGTTCACTCCAACACCCTTCCTACACACAGCACAGGGCCACTTCCCAGTTCTTTCCACCTCACCACATGCTTTACCACTTGCCATCACCTTCGTCTTTCCGATATTCACCTTCAGACCTTTTGTCTCCATACATTCCTTCCACGTGTTCATCTTTTCCTTCAGTCCATCCATACTTTCCGCAAACACCACCAGATCATCTGCATACAACAACTCCCACGGTAAACCCTCCTTTACGTTCTGAGCCAGCACCTCCATCACAGCTACAAATAGTAGTGGACTTAGTACCGACCCCTGATGCACTCCCACCTTCACCTCAAACTCACCACTGTTTCCGTCCTTCGTCCTTACAGCTGTGCGTGCTCTTTTGTTCATTGCCATCACTACTCTGATCAACCATTCCTCCACTCCTAACTTCCTCAATGCCCATGTCAATACTTTGCGTGGAACCCGATCGAATGCTTTCTCCAGATCAACAAACCCAAGAAACAACTTCTTCCTCTTCTCCATGTACTTCTCCTGCAACTGCCTCACAATGAAAAGCGCGTCTGTCGTTCCTCTTCCTGGCATGAATCCAAACTGCATTTCGTCGATCTTCACTTTCTTCCTTATCCTCCTCTCCAACACCCTTTCCAATACCTTCATTCCATGCTCCAATAACTTTATCGCTCGGTACGAGCCACACTCCAGAGGGTCACCTTTCCCCTTGTATAGAGGGACGAGGGTACTCAGTTCCCAATCCACTGGAATGCAGCCTTCTTTCACCACCAGATTACAGATCTCTGTCATTCTCTTCACACCCCAACTTCCTGCTGCCTTCAACATATCTCCCACAACTCCCGTCGGCCCTCCCGCTTTCCTACCCTTCATTGCTTTTATCGCTTCCTCAACTTCCTTCTCAGTTATCTTCTCGGCCGGTCCTAAAACTGGGTTACTCTCTATGTTGCCATCCCATTCATTCTCTGTATTCAACAGCATTTCCATATATCTTTTCCATCTTCCTTTAATTCCATCTGGGTCGACAACGATTTGTCCCGCTTCATCCTTCAAGCAACTCACCCCGATCACATCACACCTCTCTTTCGCTATCTGCTTTGCAATCCTGAATACTGCTTTCTGACCCTCTTCCGAATCCAAGCGTTCTCCGAACATTTTCCTACATGCCTCCTGCGCCTTTGCTACCTCTTTCTTTGCAGCCTCCCTGGCTGCCTTATAACCTTCATGCTCTGCTGTTTCTGCTCCCGTACCCTTCTGCCACTCCTTGAACTTCTTCCTCTTCTCGTCAATCCTCTTTCCAACTTTATCATCCCACCACCATGTTTCCGAGTGCCTCGGTGGTCCTTTTGTCCATCCACATACCTCACCAACGGCTCCCAACAGACTAGCTTTCATGGACATCCAACCACTTTCAAGCTCAACCACATCATCCTCGACCCTACTCAGCCTCTCTTTTAATGCCTCCCTTACTGTCACCTCTTTCAACCTCCACACCTTCATTCTCGGTTGGTACTTCACCCGCCGAGCTCTCCTCGCACCTTTCACCCTTGCGTCGCAGACAACCAAGTGGTGCTGTGAAACAGCCTCCTCCCCCGGGATCACCTTTGTGTCCCGGAGGTGCCCCCTATCTCACCTACGCAGCATCAGGTAGTCAACGGTCGTCGTCGACCCACCTGACGTGTATGTAACAAGCTTATTATCCTCTTTCTGGAACTGAGTATTACAAATCAACAAATCAGCTCCATCAGCAAACTCCAAAATCCTTTCACCTTCTCCATTTCTCACACCATAACCCCCATGAACTCCGTCAAAACCATCCATACTCCTTCCCACATGTCCATTTAGGTCTCCTCCAAACACAACAACTTCCTCATCTTTCACGTTTTCCATCAGCTTCTCTATCGCACACCAGAACTTGTCCTTCTCTTCATCGCTCCGACCAACCTGCGGAGCATATCCCGAGATGACGTTCACCAAGAGCTTTCCAATCATCATTTTCACCATCATCAACCTATCACTCACTCTCGTCACACTCACCACACTGTCTACAAACTCCTCAGAAAACAGGACACCAACACCATTCACGCCCTCCGGGCACCCTTGCCACACAAACTTGTATTTCTGTCCCTGCCTACCCTTCACCATTCTCACACCACTTCCCTTCCATCTCGTCTCTTGCACACAACATATGTCCACTCTTCTTCTGACCATTACTTCCACCACTTCTCCTGATCTCCCTGTCATTGTCCCTACATTCTATGTCCCAAACCTCAGAAACCGATCTCCACTTCGGGCTGTACCCTGCCCATATGCAGTTGCAATCGTCATGGTTCTCTTTTGAGGCAATGTTTTAATAGCCGGATGCCCTTCCTGACGCCAACCCTCTTAGTCGCCTCTTACGACACGCAGGGATACGGCGTACCTATTCTTATCCAGGGTACACACTGGGAAACGTTTAAAACATGGAAATTCTGGGGGGCGGGGGCGGCTTCAGCATCACGGCTGCGGTTTAAACATATTTAAATAATATTGAAACAAAACCATGAAAAACAATGTGGGAAAAGTCTCCAAGTGAGAACGTGGATTTGAGAAAGCAGGAGCAGAGGTGAAAGAAAAAGGATATACAGGGGGCGGGGCACAAGTCGAGACGAGGAGGCCGCACGAGAGACCAGGCCGCACTAGGCGCACGAGGCACGAACAAAGAACGACTAATTACATACAAATTTGCAACAACCACAAAACCAAAACCAAACAGAAACACACAACTACACATAAAGAACAAAATACCCAGCGGAAATTTGACAAAGCAACGAACGGGAAACACTCACACCCCGATGCCGTGGAGAGACCGAAGCAAGCCCCGTCGCTCACGGGACCGGAAGTCAGAACGATTCTGACTTCACACCATTTATTAGACATCCGATAGACGTAAATGAACACTCGGTTTACTCTGCACACGTTGAACATTACAAGCAGTGAATTTCACCTCATGCGCCTTGTATTTATTGTGATGAAAAATAAAACCGCTTCTGTACACCACCCTTGAGGTTCAATTTGCAAGCCACCATCTACAATTCCAATGTAAGAGACATAATTACTCTTCTTTTCGGTCTTCGGAGTCCTCAGGGTCTTTTGGGTTATTTGGGTCCTCGGTCTTTTGGGTCTTCTGGGTCATTTGAGTCTTTTGGGTGCTCTGGATTTTGGAGTCCATGGGTATTTTCGGCCCTCTGGGTCGTTTGGGTATTTTAGGGTATTTGGGGTATTTTGGGTCATCGGGGTAATTTGGGTATTTGGGGTCCACTGGGACCTCTGGGTCTTTTTGGTGTTTTGGGGTCTTTTTGGTGTTTTGGATTGCTTGGGTCGATGGAGTCATTAAGGGTCTTTGGGGTATTTTGGGTCTTTGGGGACTTTTTGGTCTTTGGGGTCTTTTGTATCTTCAGGGTATTTTGTGTAATTAAGGGTCTTTGGAGCATTTTGGGTCTTTGGGGCGTTTTGGGTCTTCGGGGTATTTTGTTTTTTTTTTGTAGTATTTTGGGTCTTTAAGGGTGTTGGGGTATTTTGGATCTTTGAGGTATTTGGGGTCTTTTAAGTCATCTGGTTATTTAAGGGTCTTTGGGATCTTTTGGATCTTCAGGGTATTTTGGGTCTTCAGGGTATTTTGGGTCTCCATGGTGTTTTGTAATTGTAATTTTTGTAACATTGTAATTTTTAGGTCTTTAGTCTTTATGGGTATTTGGGGTCTTTATAGGGTCTTTGTTTTTTTTTGGTTCTTTGTGGTGTTTTGGGTCACATGAAGTGTACGAGTCACATGAAGAGTGAATAGTGTTCGCATTAATTAGGTACAGTGAATGAATCATGAATGACTAATGAAGGGTGTTTTATTGATGGCGTAAGATAAGAAAATCCGAACGTGTTCTTGTGGCGGTTACCTTACGTGCAGGTAACCGCATGTGGCGGTTACCTTATGTGCAGGTAACCATTACCTTATTTGGTCAGAATACACGCGCACGGACCTGTGGGACTTTTGGTTGCGTGGGCGTGACGCACGCGTGGATGCCAGAGCCACGCCCTCCGAAGAGGGCTTTTGGCTTTCGATAAGCGTGCCGACTTCCGTTCGCGTTAGAGTGGTAGAGTGTGCTGGATCTTGCAGTTTGAATAAAACAACTTCGCACCCTACGAATGGCCTCGTTCTCTCGTCTTCGGCAACCGCTAAACTGGTGACCCCGTTGCCCCCGAATGTATTCAGGGGCCAAATGAACACGGCAGGATTGCGACCGCAATTTCTTCCACAAGACCTAAACTCGAACTGCCGGAGTTTTAGCAACGACGAGCGGCCATGTGGTTCGCGCATCGCGCTGGGTTCCTCCCTACGACTGGAGGGGCGAACCAGCTCCGGGACCCTCCGTAGGAACGCCGTTACCGGGCGATGGCGGCATGGCTACTTCGTCGCCTTCGCGCACACAGGCCGGGTACTGCTACTTCGTCGCCTTCGCGCACACAGGCCGGGCACCGCTGCTCGTCGCCTCCGCGCACACAGGCCGGGTACTGCTACTTCGTCGCCTTCGCGCACACAGGCCGGGCACCGCTGCTCGTCGCCTCCGCGCACACAGGCCGGGTACTGCTACTTCGTCGCCTCCGTGCACACAGGCCGCGTACTGCTGCTCGCCACCCCTACAACTGCTCCTACGGCGGCTCCCGAGGCTGATGCTCATCTCTTGCGCACGCCTGGCTGCTTTGTTACCTTCGCGCGCACTGGAGCGTCGTTGTCTTCGCGCGCACTGCTGCTCGCCCCTCCCGCAAGGTGACACCGTCACAATTTCGGTCTTCGAGGCCGGCCGATAGGCACAGTGTGACCGGAAGGGACGACGTTCTCCTGACCACGTGGCCCTTGACTTGGTTTGTCCGCACAATGTGGGCGCTTTCAGGATGAACTTTAGCCGGGGAGCGTTTGGGCGCCCCAGTCTGATACTGCCGCCCACGCGCAGAACAACTTGTGAGTGCACGTGGGTCCCGGCGGTCCCACTGGCCTAGCGCTACCATGTTTAGACAGCGACCTCCGTCCCCGGGCACCACATCTGACTCTCTTATTCAGGGAGCATGGCGACGTGGGCACGGTAGGACACCCGCGGAGCCCCGGCGGACCGGGGACGCGCGAGCCTACGCGTTAGCGTGCTACGGCGGAATCAACGGCTTCGGCCACGGCCGAGCCGATACTCGGCCCGGTCGCCCGGAAATGAACTGGTTCGACGCCCGCGCTAAAGAGGTCGCGGGCGACTGAGATGTATTAACAAATTAGTTGATTAATTTGAGACGTCCGATTTCTAGTGTTTGGAAATTTGGAAGAGCTTGACCCTAGCCTTTCCCTTGCGAGGGCAAGGAGGAACTTAACACTTGACACTTAAGCTTAGTTTGAAGTACACCCTGCCAGCGCTCCCGGTGGGACGGCAGGGCAACCAGAAGGGACGAGGTTCTCCTGACCACGTGGCCCTCGATCTGGGAAGCGAGAGGCGTTCCATTAGTGGACGCGCCCCTCACGCCCGACTTTTGGGCGGCCCCGGCAGGCCGTTTGTTTTGACGTTCCGTGACAGGCCCCGCACCCCCACCTCCGGGCCGACCGGGCGACCGGAATGAATCCCGGTGTCCCGATCCGAACCTTCAGAGCGGGCCGGCTGGGGAGTGCCAAGCACCCCGTACCTGCACTTTCCGTCCCTGCGGTCCCAAATACCGGAACCACCCGAATACCACTTTATTCGACAAAATGAGGTGCGGCCTACAGCCTTAGAAAACTAACCCTATATAAGTCAATACCTCCAACGACACAGGCGCGCATTCGTGCCGCGTGACGTGGTGACGTCATCGCGCTTTCACCTTAAAATATTTATTTGATATAAATTGATATTTTGATATAAGCCTTAGAAAACCAACCCTATAGAAGTCAAATGGTCCAATAAAGGGTGATGGGAGGGTGATGGCAGGGTGATGGCAGGGTGATGGGAGGGTGATGGGAGGGTGATGGCAGGGTGATGGGAGGGTGATGGGAGGGTGATGGCAGGGTGATGGGAGGGTGATGGCAGGGTGATGGCATTTTATTTTCCCCACTTCAAATCGACCGAATTTCACCAAATAAGATACCACACTCGCTGCACTGATGTCATTTTTACGGCAAAAGTGAAAACAGATTTTAATTTGGAAATAAAACGAAAGCGTGCACAATGGAATCATTCGTGCCGCGTGACACGGTGACGTCATCGCGTTTCCCCCTTAAAAGACTTATTTGATATAAGTTAATCTTTTGATATAAGTCTTAGAAAACCAACCCTATAGAAGTCAAATGGTCCAATAAAGGGTGATGGGAGGGTGATGGGAGGGTGATGGCAGGGTGATGGGAGGGTGATGGCAGGGTGATGGGGGAGGGTGGTGGGGGAGGGTGATGGGGCCTCCCTATAGAAGTCAGTACCTCCAACGACACAGGCGCGCATTCCTACTGCTGCTCGCCACTCCCGCAATTCCTACTGCTGCTCACCACTCCCGCAATTCCGACTGCTGCAACTACAACTGTTCCACCCGAGGCCCGGCTCTGTTCCACCCGCAGCCCGGCTCTGTTCCACCCGCGGCCCGGCTCTGTTCCACCCGCGGCCCGGCTCTGTTCCACCCGCGGCCCGGCTCTGTTCCACCCGCGGCCCGGCTCTGTTGCACCCGCGGCCCGGCTCTGTTCCACCCGCGGCCCGGCTCTGTTCCACCCACGGCCCGGCTCTGTTCCACCCGCGGCCCGGCTCTGTTCCACCCGCGGTCCGGCTATTTTCCACCCGCGGCCCGGCTCTGTTCCACCCGCGGCTCGGTTCTGTTCCACCCGCGGCTCGGTTCGATTTCACCACGCATAGGCCCGTGGAGTGCATTCTGGGGGGACGTATGTGGCGGTTACCTTACGTGCAGGTAACCGCATGTGGCGGTTACCTTATGTGCAGGTAACCATTACCTTATTTGGTCAGAATACACGCGCACGGACCTGTGGGACTTTTGGTTGCGTGGGCGTGACGCACGCGCGGTTGCCGGAGCCACGCCCTCCGAAGAGGGCTTTTGGCTTTAGATAAGCGTGCCGACTTCCGTTCGCGTTAGAGTGGTAGAGTGTGCTGGATCTTGCAGTTTGAATAAAACAACTTCAAACCCTGCAAATGGCCTCGTTCTCTCGTCTTCGGCAACCGCTAAATTCTTACGTCATGGTGTTTACGTAATAGTTACACCAGCGACGAATGAATCTCGTCACAGAGCAGCAACTGAAGTCTCATCTCATCTGAAACGGTACTCGATGGAGAGCACACCTCCGCCAGGTTGAACAGTTTATGTTTTGTATCAACTGATGCGTTAGTTCTGGATCCGACATCAACCAAAATCGAATCAGCTTGTTCTCGTCACAAACCCAACTCATCCACAAAGTTTTGTTATACCTCGTTCACACCTCTTTTCAAATTTCATGCTACATATCGTTTTTGACCCGATCACGCAACGGTGAGAATCGCTTTATAATGTTTAAATCCTGGTATCCGGATCCGGATCTTCACCAAATTTAAATCAATTCTTCCTTGCCGCACACCCAACCTCTCCACCAGGTTTCGGCCAAATCTGTCCACGACTTATTAAGACGAGCAACGGTACCCGCCCTGCGGGCGGGACATCAATTGGGAGGCCCAAATGAAAAGGGGAAATATCAGAAATTGAAGGCTTTTCATTTTAAACGATTCATATGAACATCCGTTAAATCATCTCACACGCAAATCATCAAAATCTAAACAGTATCTCACTATAATTGACCAAATGTTCAGATTGCCTTTTGAATTCGGATTGCCTTTTTTTTGATACGCACTGAATAGATATATACAGTCACGTGAAAAAGTAAGCACACCCCATGTAAAGTTTTGACTTTTTCAACATATTTCAACATACAGCTATTTGATCTTCATTTCAACAATATTGATAGATAAAGGTGATATAATATAACAAATATCATGAAACATTTACATTTTGTAGTCCATTGTATAATTTAAATAAACATAAATGCAAATTTTGCATGTGGAAAAAGTAAGTACACCCCATGAAATGTTTTTAAAATATTTTTAACATATGTGGACATATCAATATTTAATCTTCATTTAAACATCGATGTTTCGAGGACATATCGAGGACATATCGATGAAGCTATCTCTGAGGGCCTTTCACTCACTCACCGCAGGCAGGTAAGGTGGTCTTTCTGTCTTCTATCGACTCCTCTGCGGCCTTGCTCCCCCAGCTCTCTCTGTGCTCTGTCCCCCAAATATTCCTGCAGGTCGCACAAGATCTGCCAGCAACCCTCTGATGGTTAAACTGCCGAAATCTCGGCTCTCTGCTCACCTTCACTCTTTCATTCCTCTTTTCTCCCGCCTTTGGAACAAACTCCCACACTCCCTTCAATCCCACTCCTCCCTCCAGGTCTTTAAAACAGCTGTTCACCACCATCTCTTATCTTCCCCCATCCAAAACCTTGATCTTTTCTACCCCCACTAATTCACCCCAGATCCACCTTGTTTGAAATTCCAACTTCTTTCCTGGAGGTCCTGGCAGTGTCCATATGTTTTATACCTCTCCTACCTCCCCTTCCCATGCCCCCCCCCCCCAAAGCCCTCTCCCTCCCACAGATCTCTCCATGTCTCTCGGTCCCTGCTCTCAAATGTTGTGTTTGTGTCCTTCCCCCTCTCTCCCCATCTTGTCTACCGCTCCCGATGTTATATGTTTTATGTGTCGGCTTGTCTTTCTGTGTGATTAATGTTCGCTCTTTCACGAGCCTCGATCTTGTATACAAAAAAAAAAAAAAAAAAAAATGTCCCACGTTCCACACATCCACACAATCACGTGTATGGATGTTACGTGTGTGTGGATGCCCCGTGCGGGTAGGAGCCCAGAAGCAAACAGGCAATGCAGATACAGCGAATGCTAAAGCACGAAACCAATCAATTCCACATTCCTGCAGCACCTTCAGTCGCACGTCAGACATGGACAGCAAGTTCGTGAAGGACTTCCATGAAAAACGTACCCGTTCGCAAACAAACGGGTGCGTTCACGTGAAGAAGCATCGATCGTGGGACCGTCGCGAATCTGCATATGGCGATCCGCGAATTTCACGTTTAGAAAGCAGAAACCATCACGGCGTGACGTCATTCACTTGAACTTGATAACTTTTTTAATTCCAAACAACATAACTCCAATTAAACACAAAATAAACTTTTAGCAACATTGTTAACGTTTCCTTCATTGTAAAAACGATCAAATGAACAGTTAAAAGGATTTTGAACCGATAGGTGTTGCAGCCATGACAAAATCGATGGAGACAGCGATCTGTAAACCTATACACCGCCCAAAGAGCTATTAGTCCAAGCCATTTAGCCCAAATATGGGGCCAGATAGGAAAAAACTGCAACACTACATATCAGTGCGAAATTGTATGCAGTAATATATACCAGATAACATATCAAAAGTCTAAAGCTCTAAAAATATGGGGTGTCTGTCAAAATCACTGGTACATGGACCCCCCTTTTCATCCTTTTGTGGTACGATTTGTTCACATTTTGCGATACATTCCGAGCACATGGTATATAATTATACTTTTAATATCAGGAATTACAGCATGTTACAGCCCCAGTACGGCCCGTACGGAACAAAAAAATAAGCACGTAAACAAAATTCCCAATAGCTAAATACTGATCACTGATATGCAAATACATGAATCACTTGTCATGACTGTTTCAGAATTATGGCACATTTTGTTGATTAAAATCACAAACTCATAATAAAATCACATATAGAGAAACTAATAATACTGACTCATAAAATACTGTCGGAAGTCAAGGCTTCGCTTAAAAGTAAAAAAATGTCCACAACAAGTACAAATACATTCAAAGTACACCGCCCCATGCCAAATAATTAAATATGCTGCAGCGCGGCATTGCCGGGGCGCCTCAGGCGCCCGGCAATACCGCAGTGCAGCTCATTGAGGCTGCATTGGGAGGGAGACGTGTACACTAATTGATTGATTAATTGTATAATTAAAATCAATAAAAGATTATCACAAAATATTTTCATAATCAATTGGCTAATCGCATAACTAAACCACTAGTGCTTCATCCGAAGATGTATCTTTTAGAAATTTAATTAAATAAGTCATTTATAAAAAATTAAATAATTAATTGATTACTCAATAAATAATTAATCGATTAATCAATAAATAATTAATAGATGAAATGATTAATCAATAAATCAAAAATATCCTTGATAGCCACATCACTTGGTCACTCATGTCCAAATATTAGCTTCCCAGCTCAAAAGGTGCCTGAGATATTGGCCAAATGAGAAAGAAAATAAATAAATGATTAATAATGAAAATAAATAAATAATAATCATAAAAAAATTAAATTATTAATCAATTTGGTCAGAGAACACATAAACTACCACTATTTCATCAGAATCTGTAACTTTAAAAAAAAAAATTTTTTTGTCATTAATCGAATAATTAAATAATTAATCGATTAATTGATTAATTAATAAATCAAAAATATCCTTTGCAGCCAAATCCCCTGGTCATTGGCATGTCCAAATATCAGCTTCCTAACTCAAAAGGTGCCTGAGTTAATAATGGTCAGAAGAGAAATGAAATTTAATTAATTAAATAAGTACTTAATTAAACGCTAATAATTAAATAACTCCTCAATTAATTGATTATTCAAAAAACAAAAAATACCGTATTTGACAAAGGACTTGCTCACTACTGTGCCGAAATTTCAGCTTCCTAGCTCAAAGGATGGCTGAGATATCGTCCGGACAACCAAGAAAACAAACAAACAACCAGAGTGAAAACTGAGTACTCTCTTTCAGCGTGCGTCACTGCCGAGCCCCCTTTGGTGCCCGGCAATGACGATTTGCAATGCCTGGAGATGGCATAGGAAAGGAGCGGTGTACAATTAACTAATTCAGCTGCATGTAACAGTCTATAACAACAGTCCACTACCTAATCATCATTTTCCTCGTCATCGTCGTCGCTGAAACTGTCCAGGACGGAGTTGGTGCAGCCAGATCCACGGCACTGACCACAAGCAGGAGAACACTCCAAGTTGTTCTTGCGGCATGTACACCGTGCGGAACCACAATCGGTCGAACAGTTGCACCGGATAACATTCAACAAATCCTGAGGTGCTGGAGGGAGGTCGGTCATAACAGGAACAAGATTGCCGTCGCTCATTCTCCAGCCCCAATCCACTGGTTGTAGGCTGTTGTTTCCTTTCCACTGCTGTATTTGCAGATACACCCGTCTGCTGTGATATCTGGCTGCAGCAGATGTGGGCGGTAAGGTCTGTGGGAGTATCTTCGAAGTCTTGACTGCGACCTGTTCACAAAACCGCTTGTACCTGAGGGAATCCAAACTTTCATCAGGTTTACCCTTGTAGAGACACACGAGTGCTATCTCTCCTGCAGCCTCGACCACATCTGGTGATGCATCCTCAGCCAAGAACTGTTGGGATTGAGTTTGGAAGAGTGTGCTCATCATGAATTTCTTCAGTGACGCTCCTTTGCCAAGGCCGTACAGTCGAGACGTCGTGTCACATCCCAATACTGCGTGTATGAATAGGATGCTTTCACACACAGCTGCACCTAGCTGACGTTTCATGGACTTCACATTCCAGATGTGGTTTGGTTTTGTAGTGGATTTTGCCTGACTATACATAAACAAGTCGTGTGCTTCTAGGTTTGCGTAGAAGCAGAGTAGGACGATCAGATCTGTGTCTTCTCCTATAAGGGCTGTGTTCCTCATGTTCGCCGAACTGACTGCGGTCTGGACGATTAGCAGGTCAGCATCTTCCTGGGAATGATGGGTCTGGCATCCAGAAAGCCGGAGGTATCTGCTCAACATGTTGATGAAGTTCTGTTTGTTGTTGAGGTTTCCCAGGAAGATGTCTTTCTTCATGGTCAACTTCATGTCATCAGTGAAAGTCACTTCTGGTCCACCTCTACCTGCTGCTCGCCTCTGGTGGGTCATGTGCTTGGTTGATTGACCAAGATATCCATCAAATATTACGATGGCCTTTCCGTACTTTCTTGTAACATAGTCACAGTGGAGCATGCAGATCTCTCGATATGTTGGTGAACCACGTGGCCATGGTATACGGTGCAGCAGACTTCCACCATCCAAGACATACTGGATTTCGCTGATTGACTCTATGGTACCTGGTTCAAGTTTAGACCAGATAGCATCTCCGAGTACGGACTTCTGGGCTTCACGTAGCATCAGCTTTTCATCAAACAGCGCAGGTGGATGAGGGCATAACTCAAAGCGAAACATCTCTTCCTTATCTTCAGCAGATTTTGAGATGATGATGAGACGCTGGAATAGCAGTTCTGGGTCTATCTGTACCTGGTCTTTACCAACTCGCACAGATGATCTGGCCTTCAGAGTGGACATCTCCTTGTTGTTTCCTGTTATCAAAGTTCACCTTTGTACCACAAAAGAGGCAATCTGCTTTGAAGTTGAAGGCTTCCTCTGCTGATCGGAGCGATACACTTGGGCCTGGTCTGTGTGTATCTCTGATACTCTGTGTTACCTTTATTGGATTGCAGTATACACGTCGGCATTCTTGATGAACAACTTGACCTGGAACAGTCTGTATTGGGTCACTGCGCTGGTCACTAACAACATTAATAGTCCGACTTCCCTTTTCACGAAGTGTCACTACCGGATTATCGTTGTTGGTGGATTCATTGCAGAACACACACGAATTGGCCGCCATTCTTCAGGGTTGGATTACCTGCAAATATAGAAAAGTTGAATATACTATTACTGTATGTTATTGCCAATAGACCTAAACATACTAAATACATGTCATTGATGGGATTAAAAACTAAGATATATATGGTTCACAAACAAATAATGATGTACCGTCGCTTGCTGTGGAGTGAGCAGTCTTTGTAAAACGGGGTGTGGTTAAATAAGACACTAAAACAGTAAAAACTTCACTTATATATACAATATTGTACAGTATGATATCCTTTATATATTATATCGTGCTAGTGATTAGGTCCAGTGTATAAAATAAGCAATAGAAGTTCAGAGAGCGACAATTAATCATAGCATGCGGCATATGTACGTCTTTTAACATGGGGCTAAATGGAGAAAACTTGATTGCATTATTTGAGAGTCACCCCATATTTTTAGACCTTTATACTTTTAGTATGTTATAAAGGTACCTTGAGGGTAATCAATACTAATGAGATCGGTAGTGTTGCAGTTTTTTCCCCATCAAGTGCTAAATGGCTTGGACTAATACTTGTGTTTAAAATTCAGAGACTAAATTTGACATTCAATAACAACTTTAGAAGACAGTAAATAAACTACATGTACATGATGTAAACTAATATACATAGTACATACATACAGGAATTATTGCGCGAGGGCCTTTCTACTACAGTCTGGATATCGTTGACGGTGATCGGCGACGACGCGCAAAAGATACTGTTTTTGTTCTTCGTCACATGTGTGTAATTTGTTGTATTCCGTGATCAACGCCACTCCGCGCTCGGCAATGTCATTTACAACCTTCATTTCACTCACAATTGCTCTCGCTCTTTGATACGCGTCATTGGTCTCCCAGTTATCTGGGTCTATCTCCAAAAATGATGAAGACAAATTCAGAGCCTTAAAAAATCGGTTTGTATTTGATGTAACAAAATCTTCCAAACTTTTGTCTGCAATTACTTTGTGGTCAATTACAGCTTTTTTACTAGGCTCTACTCCTTCGTCACATGTCTTTATTGCAGTCACCATCTTTCGTTTAGTGTCTGATGACACAGAATTATCAAAGAATGCCAACGCGATAAGCTCCTCTCCCAGGTACCACAAATGACGCAACATCTTGTTCACTGCGGCCTTCGCCATCTCTGAATTAATATCCTTGTACTGATCGAGTTGTTTGAGAAATGCGAGATCCTGAGATGGTGCAAGAATCGGCGATGGGGCGACAAACCAAGCTTTCACGTACACTCTCACAACAAACACACAGATATTGCGCAAAGCGACATCCTCCCTTTTAGTCAACGTGAACTGTTTTCGGTACATCCAAACTTTGAGTGCATAGATGGCTTTCGCCATCCACCTGGCACGATGAAGGGCACCAGGAGCCATGATTTTGATGCCACGAAGAGGAACTCCACCCAAGAATATGATGGTCAACTCAAGGAGCTCTCTGTAGTGGTCACGATGTTGCTGTATTAACAATTGTTCATTGGCGAAGGTTATTATGGCATCTGCTACGTCTGTCACATGCTTTAAAGCCTCGTCGTCAGTTGTCGCACATTGTACATCATCTTTAGCAATGAATGACCATTTCGTTTGAAAACGCTTGAAGAGTAGAATGTCCGGACCAGTCGAGGGACCCATCGCGCATGAAAATATCGCCTCGAGAACTATCTCGTGAATATGATGACGGCAGGCCAAATACAACAAATCTTTGCCCAATTTCTGTTCAAGCAATATGCACGCGCCCAAACGACATCCTGTGTTGGAACTGGTAGTATCGAAGCACAACGCTGCAACACTATCCGATATACCCCAGTCATCTATTGTTTCCTTCACTGTTGTAGCCATTACTTCGCCTGTGCCTGCTCCGAGTTTAGGTACAGCCAATAGTTGATTGACGTCTGCACCGCTTACAAGTATCGGAAGACGGTCTATGGTTTCTTTTCCAGTAATGTCGCATAACATTTTCCCATCCCAATGAACGACCAATGGCACGGATGGCGCAAAGTCATCTTTCAACCTGCTCGCGACATTTTTCCTGAATTCAATTCTTTTGCGACGAATCGTTCAGCGACTGCATACTACATCTTCCAAATTTTCGCCTAGACTTTTAACTGCTGTAGCCACAATATACGTTGCACTACGGTCACTGACTTTTGTACGATCAAATACGATAGCTAGATCCGGACTTAAAATAGTTTTACGTCTCTTCCGCTCGGATTCAGTTATTTCATACGTCGTACTGGTACATGTGTTCGTGTTGTCCTCCTCGCTGCTTTGGGAATCTTGCAAGATCGAACTCTGACTATCTTCTTGCTTTCGCATACTTTCTTTAGTGAAGAGTGATTTCGCGGCAGATTTGCGTTTAGCTGTTCGTTCTTCTTTTCTTGTTAATGTCGCGTCAACTGAACCCATGCAGCCTCGCCGTCCTGTTTCACGTTGCGCCAAGAGAAACTGTATATCCTCTTCTATTGTCATCATCTTCAAGGCATCCTGGTGGGCAATATCAAACAGATTATCCAGACTATCCGCAAATTGTGTCTCTTTCTCTACGAGTTTCGCTGAGCGCTTCGCCTTGTTTTCTTTATTCTTCTTCAATTTTTTCCATTGTTCGACAATTTGTTCTATCGCCCGTATTACATGATAACGCTGTCTGTGGGGAATTCTTGCTTTTTGCCAGAATGGCAGAATTTCATCCGTAACTACAGTCGCGCTCTCATGTAGAGACTTTTTATTTGTAAGATGATGATGATGATGGAACAAGACGGAAAGTATCTCGCGCTTAGACGGTAATTTGGCGCCTTTCAGTTCAGCTGAACGTGGTCCGATTAGCTAGATCTCTGTAGAGCACTCTCCTCCTCTCTCGAGGATTAGCTAGAAGAGGAACTCTCCTCCTTTGGTATCCATGGAAATCTCCACGCATGGCTGGCGGACTTCCTCTCTGGTCGTAGTCAACGTGTGGCCCTGAATGGGTTTCTCTCATCTCCTCTTCCTGTTCAGGCTGGAGTTCCCCAAGGTAGTGTTCTGGGCCCTGTGCTTTTTCTGGTTTTCATCAAAGATCTCTCTGACTCTCTTGAAAATCCTCTCTATCTCTTTGCTGACGACTCTACTCTCTGTCGCTCCATTCCTCATCCCTCAGATCGGCAGTCTGCAGCCTCCTCACTCTCTGCAGACCTGGACAAAATCACAGACTGGTCAAACAAGTGGAACATGTCTTTCAATCCTGACAAATCTCACACTCTTACAATGTCTCTCCGAAAGGACCGACTGGACAACCCTCCCATCTACTTTCTCAACAATCCTCTCCAAGAAGTTCTGTCGCTCAAGCTTTTGGGTCTCACTATCTGCCATGATCTTTCTTGGGAAAACCACATTTCCAAGCTGGCCTCCAAAGCCAGTTGCCGACTGGGCATCCTCCGTCGTGCGAAGTCCTTCCTTGGCACACCTGAGCTCCTCACCACATACAAGGCTTTCATCCGCAGCTCAATGGAATACTGTTCCCCCCTCTGGGCTGGTGCTCCTGCCTCACACCTTGCTCGGCTTCACGCTGTTGAGGCCAAAGCTTTCAGAATCATTGGAATCTCCTGCGATGTAGTCAACGCCGAGGGCCTTTCACTCACTCACCGCAGGCAGGTTGGTGGTCTTTCTGTCTTCTACCGACTCCTCTCCGGCCTTGCTCCCCCAGCTCTCTCTGTGCTCTGTCCCCCCAATATTCCTTCAGGTCGCACAAGATCTGCCTGTAACCCTCTTCTGGTTAAACTGCCAAAGTCTAGGCTCTCTGCTCACCTTCACTCTTTCATTCCCCTTTTCTCCCGCCTCTGGAACAAACTCCCCCACTCCCTTCAATCCCACTCCTCCCTCCAGGTCTTTAAAACAGCTGTTCACCACCATCTCTTATCTTCCCCCATCGAAAACCTTGATCTTTTCTACCCCCGGTAATTCACCCCAGAGTCCTTGCAGTGTTCATATGTTTTAATCCTCTCCCACCTCCCCCCAAGTCCTCCTGATGTCCCTGCTCTCAAATGTTGTGTTTGTGTCCTTCCCCCTCTCTTTTGTGTCCTTCCCCCTCTCTCCCCATCTTGTCTACCGCTCCCCTTGTTTTTTGTGTTTTGTGTGTCGGTTTGTCTTTTTGTGTGATTAATGTTAGCTCTTTCACGAGCCTCGATCTTGTATACAAAAAAAAAAAAAAAAAAAAAAAGCACCTGGACATCTGAAACAGAAAAGATAGCATGACTATTATTAAATTATCCAAACATAAACATTACATTTACAAACATTCATCAGATATTATGCGTTATGAATTGACACAATTTGAAATTAAAACATGATTTTTGTACTGAAATCGGTTGTAGCCAATATTAATTATTATACTTTGGACTATTTATGGATATTAATAAAAAATTCTTCTAAATATATTATGACAAAATAATAAAATATTTAAAGTTTAACTGTAAGCAGTATTAAATTGTTAATATAGTATAAAATACACATAACACTGTATGACATGCTTTATTTTGTTAAACTATTATAATTGCTTACCTTCATATATGTTGTTAAACAATAACGTGCAGAACTGTATTTTGATCAACAAATTTAGCCAAGAATATTATAATCACTTCAAAATTCAATATCACAACCTATAAGACTACAGCCACCAGAGATTAAAACTATAACAACATAGTATGGTAGAAAGACAAGTGTCACTGAGAATAATTCTACAAACTACTTCAACATGCTCACTTTTGACTTCTAGAGGGCAATTAGTTTATCACTGTTGGATAGCTGTAACACTACACCACCTTGTAACTATCACCAGATGGCATTTTTATGACTCAATGATGTAGCCCTTATCTCATTAGTGGCATGTTTATTAGGAGTGTGGTGCCGCCAATTTGTGAGATTGTGAAGCTCCAGATGACACCGTTATAGTATATGTTTAACCGTATTGCGTATATATGGTGAAACGTCAAAACATGGTAGCACCATCTAAATATCAACCAATCTTCTTGTAATTTCACACATATTATCTCCTCATCATGTGTAACAATATTATAGGGTGAGACATAAACATTTTGAAATTTCTTTTTTGTTGGACCACACTACCCACCGCATGTAGTATCGCAAGGTCAATGTACGGTTGCCGTGAGGAGACCTCAAGGTCACCTCACGGTTTTTACCCTGTCTGGTGTGCCTAGAAAATCATACGGCAGCCGCAACAACTGTGAGGCCTTGCGGCCTCCGTGAGATGGCCGTACGATGTTCGAAATATCGTACGGCGGCCATGCAGTGACGTTAGTGCTGCCGTACGATGGCCTAACGGCAACCGTGAGTTGGCGGCCGCCGTACGATCATCGTTCTGAAGAGGTATATATTGCCTGGTGTGACACCAGCCAGATCGTCAAGATGGCGTTGATTCCACCACAGAGACTGTGCCTGGCACACCGGAGATTACGACTGAGGCAGATCGCCCGCCGGCAGGAAGAAATTATAGTAGCTATAGTAGTGTTAGAAGAAGAGCGGGCCTGTCAGGAGAGGAGAAGAAGACGAATGGTGTGGGTAAAGCCCTGGTTGTTGCGGCGTTCCACCTTGGGACACTACGACACCCTGATGCAGGAACTCATGAGGGAGTCCCGGGAGGATTTCAAGTCCTACCTGCGCATTGAGCCCGTCATGTTTCGTGAGATGCTGGACCGGCTACTTCCCAGAATTACGAAGAGCGATGACAGCAGGCCTGCCCTGGCGCCTGGACTCAGACTGGCCATCACGTTGCGCTTTTTGGCGACGGGTGACTCGTACCACAGTCTGGCGTTCAATTTTCGTGTTGCCCATAACACTATCTCTATCCTGGTGCCACAGGTGTGCAGTGCCATTGTAGCCGAGTACAAAGATGAGGTCCTGGTGCTCCCTTCGACCCATGACGCCTGGCGAGGAGTGGCAAGTGGCTTCTCCAGAAGATGGAACTTCCACCATTGCTGCAGGGCCATAGACGGTAAACACGTTGCCATAAAGAAGCCAAACAAGTCCGGCACCGCATACTATAACTACAAAGGGTTCTTCTCCATTGTTCTCTTGGGGCTCGTCGACGAGGACTACAAGTTCCTGTGGGTGAACGTTGGTGCGAGGGGATCCATGTCTGATGCCGGTGTGTTCAACGAGTCGACCCTGGAACCCGCCCTTCATGAGGGAACCCTTGGCCTGCCTCCGCCTGACCGCCTGCCCAATGACAACCAGGATACGACGTACTTTATTGTGGGGGATGACGCCTTCCCTCTACGCACATACCTCGTCAAGCCCTACTCCCACCGATACCTCGACCATGAAGAAAGAATCTTCAATTACCGTACATCCCGTGGCAGGAGGGTGGTGGAGAACACCTTCGGGATACTTGCCATGCGCTTCCGATGCCTGCTGACGCCATTGCAGACCAAGCCCCAGAACGCTATTTTGATTACCAAGGCCTGCGTCATCCGACACCAGATCATGCGACTGAGATATCCCAACCTTCAGAATGCAGACCTAGACCAGGAAAGACACGACGGACAGATAATACCAGGTGCGTGGAGAGACCAATCCATGATGTACGAAATGCAGATCGTCGGACGTGCTGCCCGTGAGACCTGTGAAGGAAAGCAACTCCGCACAGCACTCAAGTACTACTACTGCAGCAAAGCTGGCAGCGTACCCTGGCAAGAGGCGGCCCTGAACTACAACTACTCGGACTCTGAACTGTGTACTGTGATTGACTACTAGGACTTTGAACTGTGTACTGTGAGTGACTAGTGTTATGCTTTGTTTATATAGAGACAATAAAAATTATTGGTGAAGATGTCTATATGTCATATGAATAAAGAGTTTTCCATGTCATAATAATAGAGTTTTCCTTCTAAGTTTGTTCGTTCGTTTGTTTTTTAGTTTGTTTGTTTGTTTGTTACCACTCTACAGGCCACAGTTTTTTAGATATCTTCTCGAAATTTTCAACAAACATTCGCCTGTGGCCTTCCTGGAAACGATTACATTTTGGTGATGATCCGGATCAGTATCCGGATTTGCCAGACGTTTGAACGTTTCGTTAACATTGCGAGATAGGCACTTTTTGGCAGTTTGTTGCTCTTTCCTCTTCCATCACTTGTCAGACCTTTTTCTTATTCCATGTGCATATTCAACCTTTGGTTCCCTCGACTCGACGTATATTTCATCCTCATCTGGATCTTCTTCTGGATCTGACAGTAAATTTATTAACATTTCAAGGGTACGTTTTGGAATACAATCCTGATGTGAATATAACAGATATGATCCTAATATTTCAGGAGTATACACTCCGGTAAAGGTTCTTCGACATAAGTTCCGTTTTTAGCTTTACGACTGACGATCCGGATTTCGCGACTGGCTAAACGAGTGCCCCTCTAGTTAAGTCTTTTTTAATTTTATTTAATTTTTTTGGGGAAATTATAATATTTTCTTAAGTTTTCAATATTTCGTATTTAAAATGATAATGATTGACTTTGAAAAGTTTTAGTTTCTAAAAGGCAATATGTATTTCATTTTAACCCATGACAACATAACAATTTACTTTAGTTTGAAAGAATTTTATTAACATCGCATCACATATAATTCATAAGAAAACCACAGAAGTCAGGTTCTCAGAGAATCAGATAAACACACTACGTTATTACTCGTCCTTGTGACCACCCTGCTTATCCTCCCCTATGTTAGGAAGCTGTATCACGTTGATGCCTCGTCCCGCTCTCCTGACCCCTGGTACTGCAGTAGTTCACTTGTAAGTGATGAGTTGCTGGAGGCTGAGGCTAGGGCCGAGCTTGAAAACAGGTCGATGAGTTTTCCGTGCTGTGTCTGGCCCTCCTGCACCAGGCAGTACGCTTCCGCTATCATGTTGGAGGTGGTGGGGGCAGAGGCTGGACGGCGCTCGGGCTGGGGCATGTTCTCTAAATACAAGAACCCCTGCTGCTGAGAAGGCTGAGACTCCAACGAAGACTGAGACTGCATCTGCGATACCGGGTTCCATCTGTACGGAGTAGGCACAAACGGTGTACTGTCTGTGTACTGTTGCATAGGGTTGGGGGCGGACAACGGACGGACTTGACTTGGAGGCGGCAGCAGGGGGTCTCTCGGTGCAGCTTCTTCCGGCTGAACCTGCTCGAGGTAGCGATGGCAGAGTCCAAAGGCTTCCTTCTGGAAGGTCCTGAAGCGGCTCGCCGGGACCTGCTGAACCACACTGCCCAACCACGCTGCGAATGTGTCTCTCTCTGAAGACTTGTGGTACTCCTCCTTGTCAAGCTGGAAACAGAAAGGAATAGACAATGTTCAAACATGTGCTAATATGTCATGTATGAACGATTATTTGCAGAGGAAAAATGTGGAATCGCATTATTACAATACAGATATATCACCTTGGACAACAGCTCCTTGTCCTTCTGCCGGTTCTCTGAGAGGAACTGGGACAGGATCTCCCCCAACTCCTTCTTCTTATGTGTCTTCTTCTCTATGAGCTTTCTCTTGCCAGAGATGGTGCTGCTTGTGGGCCGTCCTGGGCTGACACTCTGGCTACGATTCTGGGTGATATCGCTGCTGCTTCCTCTCTGTATGGATGGCCCCGCTTGTGTCTCTGCCTCCTCATCACTGCTCAGGTCTCCGGTCTGCTACGTCACCTCGTCCTGCTCACCCTGGAAACATCAGCAATACACAATGTTTAAACATGTGGAAATATGCAGCTGTTGCTAGGGAAGGAAGAGGAAAAGGAAGGCAACGAAGAAGGGAAAAGCTGCACACAAATTTGAAAAAATAGTCACATAATAAATGTCTGTGAACTACACACTAAAACACCATGTATGCCGATGCTTACCCATCCCATCTCTGATCCACTCCCACGGCGAAGAATGTATGGATCCAAGAACGACAACGCTTGTAACTTCCACTGTTGTGGAACTGACTTCTTGCGCACCCCCTGGCCGGACTTGCCCTCCCACCGACGCATCTTGCCGTAGTCTGTCCTCCAGTTCCGCCACCTTTTCAGGACTGCTGCAGCTGCCCACCAAAAAATTGAGAAATAGTGACATTAATAGTTTTCTGTTAAATATAATTTTGGTGCTGCAGACATGGAGAAATTGTCACATTAATAATTTTCTAAGAAATATACTTATGGTGAGGCAAAAATAACTTTATGTGCCCATATAAGCACATGTGCTTATAATCACAATGTTTTGACAGTTTAATTATAAGAAAAAAATAACATTTTTCATTTATAAGCACATGTGCTTTTATGCGCACTAATACCGTATTACTGAAAATTATGCACAGTTTAACAAATACTTAGGGGTCCAGTTGATGCTGCGGGCAAAGTCTGCCAATTCTGCATCCTTCCTCTTCCTGTTGCTGTAGTTTTCATCGCCGACATCATAAAAGTAGGGCCGTTCCTCAAACAAAGCAACTATCTTATCAAACAACTCATACTTGGCCGCTAGGGTGCATCAAACGCCCCTATGTCAAGAAAACAATCTGTCCCCAATTTTATTTTGTTCCAGTCATAAAATAAAGTTCCTATGCAAAATTTGGTTAAGTTTTGATATCATCTTCTGGGTCCACCTCAGCAAATTAGATTTTGAGTCGGTAGTATCAGAGTCAGAAATTTGACACGCAGCTGTTTTGAGGCCCATAAATAAAAATGAAAGGATTGACCGATTGCTACATACAATAGCTCTTTGGAAAGGTATTATTGTGCGCTGTAGCAATATATAATCATCATAGGGATAGGGATATAATTCACTTATACACAAATAGTCAAAATCATGATTTTATTGGTATAATCATATGTATTATAGATACCAGAATGATATAATTTTTATTACAGTAGAATCATATATACACAATCTTAGCATTTATCATCTTAATACGAGTACATCTGACTATGGATGAACATGAAAATAGAAACAAAACAAAGATACTGTAGTTTTCATGGATATTTCTGACAGTTTAGTCTTGAGCTGCTCGCTTTCGAAGATTCGGTTTCTCCTTGCGGTTGTGCTCAACAACTTGTAGCACATTTTGGTAGTGGTCTTCACTTCTGGCTGCTGAAAGGAAGTCAGAGCTAAGCTTAACTCCCCTTTCTGCAGAGTCATTCACCACATTCAAGGCTTCAACATTAGTCCATGATGTCTGGTAGGCTGCAGAGTTAGTCCATTCTTGAACATCGGTAACTAGAAATGCCCAGTCAAGCTTCAGATGATGAAATAGGTACCATGAATCTGGTCCAACAAAATCAGCCAGAGTGGTCTTCTTAGTCAAGTCATCAGGAAATCTGGGCTTTCCAAACCCAGTACCAAACCGTCCTTGTGGGTTGGTTACTGGAAAATCTGGCTGAACCTCCAGAAGTCTGTCTGCCAGAGCACGGCGATGGTCATGAGGAACAACTGAGCTGAAGAGGGCAAGTGGAACCATCTCTTCTGTGAGGTACCAGAGATGTCGTTTGAAGGCTTTCAGGGCACTTCTTGAGATTCCAGCATTGACAGCTTCATACTGTTTCAGTTTGGAGATGAGCTGCAGGTCATTCCATGGGGCATCGGTGACAGAGGTACATGTCATCCACCAGGAGCTGTATACTAGAGTGACAAACGTGACAAATTCTCTGATCTTTGGCACTTGTTTTTCTGTGGTAATTGTACCTGCTGGAAGATCAGCGATTTGTTTTTCGAAGAGACATAATTTGATTGAGTAGAGGAGCTTCGCCTTCCATCTGGCTTTATGCAGTGCACCAGGACGCTTGAAGGTTATTTGATGTTCAGCTACTTCACCATCAAGGAATACAGTACACCGATCAACAAATTCCAAATAATCATCACGTCTTAGAGATTGCTCGGTGTGACAGAGTCTGAGAACATTATTTTGCCAGTCACTTGTCAAACTTGTTGCTGCTTCATTTAGTTGAGATGGATCAAATCGTGAAAGTGGTTCATTGAATGTGTGTGGAAACATTTCAAAGTTCTTGCGAAACCTTGAGAAGAGGAAGATATCTGGTGACTTAGATGCTTCAACTTTAAGATCAGTAAAAATGTGCGTAAGAATGACTTCACCAATGTGGTGTCTGCAGCCTGACCACAGAAGAGCTTTGTTAAGCCGTTGTTGAATTGTTACACAAGCTGCACTGATGTGGCCGGTGTTAGATGCAGTTGTGTCAAATGTCAAGTTGACAACATTCTCTTGGCAGTTCCATGATTCAAGTAGGTTATTAGTCAGCTGAGCAATTATATCTCCAGATTTACGGTCTGTTCCAGGCTTGTAGGATGGAACACCCAGCAGCTTCATATCAGTTTGAGAACCCAAAAGCACAGCCAGGCGTTCTTCAAAAGTGTTTTGGTTAGTTAAGCATGGAAGCAGCTTTGAGTCCCAGTGCAACGTAGCAAGCTTCGGAGGTATCCATTTGTCCTTACAGGTAGTAGCAATATGCTGTCCAATTTTGCGTCTTGATTTATCTGCTGTAGCATATGATGTTGACACCTTCGCTACATCCCCTCCTGTTTCTTCAATAAGAGCTTCTGTGAAAGCAGCCTGTTGGGTTGGTGTCATCTTCATCCTTGTTGCCAGTGAAACAAGACTGGGCCTCTTCAGGATGTCATGTGGAATGAAAACTGATGTGCCAGGTCTAACTAAACGATGATGACTTCTTGAGGTTGTTGGTGTGCTTGTTGAAGGTCCAAGAGTTACTTCTTCATCACTGTCACTAATATTATACACAGTGGTTGTAGTATTTATGTTGAACTCCAGCTCCATACTTTCTCGCCTCTCTGATTCTTTTTCCTCGCGGTTCACTTTACGCTGCATCTTATCTGCCAACAGTTTATCTTGGCAGCCAAATGTTGCACAGCGATCTGTCTTCATAGATTCCAGGAATGCTAAGTCTTCAGGATTCTTGATGTGAGAACTAGCATCATTGGGCCACAAGGGAAATGTCTCCATAAATTTCATCTCCATTTGATTCACCTTTGTGATGCTTGCTGGAGTTGTTCTTCGGTTGATAGGGATTGATCTAAGCTTGGAATTATCATCTGCAAGTTTGATAATTTTCTCAATAGCCTTGCGTTCAGAGATGATAGGAATATTAGCCTTGCCATAAAATGGTGTCACTTTCTGCAGTACAAGCTTTGCTGATTCCCACCGAGAGCGTCGTTCAAGTTTGCCATCTTCCGTGTGCCACATGAAACAACGTAGTACTTGTAAACAAGTTGGAAGTCTGGTGCCATTGATCTGGGAATCTTGTTCAGTTATGGCACTTCCAAGACCAAACACCTTGGTGGACTCTCTTGTTGCAACAGATGCTTTCTTTACTGTGCCATCCATTGTTTTATCTGAAAGAAAAAGGTAGTATTCGTAACAATAATGTCATTTCATAATTATGTACAACAAATAAATCAATTATCCAATTTTATTAGAGTATAGCCTAATAATTGTTTTAATCATCTTGTCTAGTTAAAAGATCTCTGTAAAGACAAGATGACTACAACATTCAGGATATTCTTTAATTTATATATTATATTTTTAAAATACTCTTCATTTAGCTTTATATCCATATTTTGAAAAAAATAATTATTTTGACTATTTGTATATAAATGAATTGTATCCCTATCCCTATGATGATGATATATTGCTACAGAGCACAATAATACCTTTACAAAGAGTTATTATATGTAGCAATCAGTCAATCCTTTCATTTTTATTTATGGGCCTCAAAACAGCTGCGTGTCAAATTTCCAACTCTGATACCACCGACTCAAAATATGAAATGGTGAGGTGGACCCAGAAGATGATGTCCAAACCTTACCAAATTTTGCATAGCAACTTTATTTTATGATTGGAACAAAATAAAATTTGGGACAGATCAATAATCCAACATCTTTTTTAAAATAGTTGGGCGTTTGATGCACCCTATTGGCCGCCTCAGCTTCTTCATCACCTTCCCCTTCATCGTCATCCATGTCTTCTCTATGTTGTTCCCTGTCTTCAAACTCTTCTCTCTGTCTGTCCTGTGCCTCCACAAACTTCTTCGCTTTCCTCTTTTTCACTTTACTCCCTTGTGGTGGCATCTTGAAATCTGCAAATAAATCCTAATGTATGCAGAGCCGCGCCTTATATACACGATTGTCGTGCGGACCCCGTAACATTTGTGAATACTGCTGCCGCAGCCCGCAAAGCCGTACGATTTGTAAAAATCCCATTTACAGACCGCAGAACCGTGCGGCAGCAGCATCATATGTGACTAAGGCTTGAACAGGTTACCCGGCGCCATTCGGCAAATTGGCCATCCAATCAACGACCACATTCTTTCCCCCTCCGCATGGTTTTTATGATCACATGTTTGCTGATGTCGTGTAGGTATTTTCTTGTCCATACATGCTCACGCAAAAAAAACATGTGCATGACACCAGCGAAATACTATTGGCCGCTTCCATAACGACGGCCAATGCGGCCAATAGAACAACACTAATTTTTGTCACGTGGTGCCATTTCAACCAATCGGCTTGCAAGAATCTTTTTATGCGGGATATAATACACTCTATTCGTGCTGGGCTATTCAACGTGCCTGGTTCAACTTTACAGCCTGGCCTGGCCAGCACAGACATTGGGCAAGGTATGAACAGTCAGTGTTAGCGCTGGTGTTCGTCTTTCAACATTTTGGCGTGTTGATTTCGTTATTCAAAAAAGCTTCACGTCCGGTCGGCTTCAAAGAAAAAGTGTCAGTATTCCGTTGAATACATCAAGTATGGATTCATTCCATCTCCGACGAACAAACAATTACCGATGTGTTTGTTGTGTGGTATCACGCTGTCCAATGAAGCAATGAAACCATCTCGACTGAGCGAGCACTTGAGTAAAAAGGACAGTGATAAGGCTCGCGCAGAGGTCAGCTATTTCCAATCGCTGAAAGAGAAATTTGAGAAGTCATCCACGGTAACGACGATGTTCAAAGCCAGCCAAGAGCTCATGGATACAGGACTGGAAGCGTCGTATAAGCTGTCATTGCTCATCGCCAGATCTGGAAAACCGTATTCAATCGGCAAACAGTTGATCAAACCAGCTGTTGGGGAAGTGATAAAAACCGTTATGGGCCAGGATCCGAATCCAGTTCTCTCGTCGATTGCGCTCAGCAATGATTCCATGGCCAGGCGGATTGATGAAATATCATCAGATGTAGAAGATAAGCTGTGTAGTGAGCTGAGAAGCACACACTTCGCCATCCAGCTGGATGAGTCCACTTTGTGTGACAGTGAAGCTCTGTTACTCTGCGACGTTCGCTTCATCCGTGATCAGGAAATGGTGGAAGAAATGTTGTTTGCCCGCTCTCTCCAGACCGATACAAAGGGTTCTTCCATCTTCCAAACATTGGAGATGTACTTTCCTGATCAAAACATACCGATGGAGAACATTCTCGCTTGCGCGACGGACGGGGCACCAGCGATGGTTGGCCGCCAGCGTGGTTTTATTGCGCTTCTGAAGAACCAGGTACCGTCCGTGTTCGCCATTCACTGTGTCGTGCACCGCCAGCATCTTGCAGCAAAAGCTCTCAGCACCAGACTTCATACATCACTCCAAACAGTAATCAAAGCAGTGAATAAAATCAAGGTGTCGTCTCTGCATGATCGGCTGTTTCGTCAGCTTTGCCAGGAGAACGATGAGGCATTCGAGTGGCTCCTGTTGCATACCGAAGTTCGATGGTTGTCCAAAGGCACTTGTTTGACCCGTTTCCATGCACTCTTCTCAACAGTGGTCAAGTTTCTGCTGGAAATTGATACGGAGCTATCGGAGAAAGTGAATGCGATCGAGCATGATGTGGCTTACCTCACGGACATATTCAGTATGCTGAATGATGTCAACAAACAACTCCAGGGTGACCATATGACGCTGATTAAAGCAAAGAAAGTGATTGGCGCGTTTGTAACCAAGGCGACTATGCACAGGGAAACCCTCGGCCGCAGAGATATGTACCACTTTCCCCGGTTGGCAAAGGAAACTGCCGTTTCTGATGAAGAGCTGCTCGTTTATTGCAATCATCTTGAGAAGATTCGTGGAGATATGGAGCAGCCATATGGATATGGATGACGGCCATCATTCATGTGCACGTATACGCATCAGGTGTATGTATATACAGGGCGTATCAAAAAAAAGGTAATCCGAATTCAAGGGGTTAATATGCAAAGGTTATTTAGTTCGACAATTTACATGTGGTTTACCAATTATGAGGAGATCCTCAGCTTGCCATCGATACCTTTCATGCATCATTGCTGTCACACATGACCGAGTACATGTTCATTGAAAATGACAAGTTCAAATTGCATTTTTACAAGTTTGGCTTATCGGTGCAAGACAGTTTTAAATGGACGCATTACTTGTCGACTGCCAAGTTGATCATGTAAAATTGTGAAGCTGGTCTGGTAATCGTTGGTTGCATCATCCTTTGTTTAAGATAGGTATTTAAAATGGGCCTACAGTGTATGGGTTTATAGATAGTCTGATTCATTGAAAAGATGGTTCAACTTACGACTGAACAGCGGACCTTCGTGGTTACAACCTTTCACGAAACTGGAAGTTTACAGCGAACTTGTGATGCGGAACGTTTCCCAGAACGGGAGCCTCCAGCAGTCAAAACCATCTGGGCGAATGTTAGAAAATACCAACCCGGTAGCAAAACCTTGGTAAGGGCCTAGAAATGAAATTTCGTTCCGCGGAATGGGTGCGAGGTGAAATTTCAGCTGATGCTAACTGTTGGTACACCAAACATCGGAGAAAAAGTTATCCGTCCAACTCTTGCCCATTAAGGGTATGGAGGCCCTTACAGATATAGTAGTTTATCCCTTTCGACAAAATACCTTCAAAAATAAAACATCTTTACTGCGGTGTAGGGAGCTATTATGCCCCTCCCCCTTTGTTATTATGCTGCTTTACCAATTACCAAGTATAACCAATTATATGTTCTGTTTTCCTTATTACTGAACTCTTTATAATACTTAAGTTCTTTCTTGTGCTTTGAGGATGTGTAATATCCTAATAAGGAGTTCTTTCCTGTGTGCTCTTAGCCTGTGTGGGCACAATCTTTCAGTTCTCCTCAGCTGGCCTTGGCTACAGTTCTTATCTCTTCATGACTTTTCCAATATCCTGAATGTTGACACTTTTATGAGTATTCATGAGTATTCACCCTCCCTTTGTTCTTTCTCAACCAAAGTTCTATACAGAAAGTTGTAAACAGGTTGCCACAGATGGCTGACCATCTCCTTATCTGAGTTAACCTATGAGTGGCCTTGATGAGCTTCCTCTAACTAACTGAACAACAGGATGGGACTATGGTGGGGGGACCGATGAGCCCATTCTGGGACCAATGAGCCCATTCTATCTCTGTATCTTGTGAGCTAACCCCACCCCTGATATTCCTTATATAAAGCAAGGTTTAATTGATTTAATTCAGAGCATCTTGTTGTACTGTTGGTCATTCCTTGTGAGTTTCAATGCAACTTTGCTGTCCTCAAGCTTGAGTACTCGAGTTCCAATAAATATATCCGTTGCTCCTTTCTTCTGAGTCCCAAGTCCTAAGTCTCATTTCCGACAACTGGTGGCAGCGGTGTCGATCAGTCTGTGCAGTCCGGGACGCGGTCCCAGGCAAGTGAGTGGTGAGACCAGCTAGCAATTGATCCGGGTCAGGTGAGCTGTGGGTTTTCTTTTGTTTTTTCCTTTATAGCATGGGGGTCAGTCCAAATTGTAACCCACTCTCTTGCTCGGATGCCGTTTGTTCCGTTCCCTGCTCGAACCTGATCCACGAACCTAAATTTAAATACGGACCGCTTGGGTCCCGGAGCAACTGACTGTTTATGGACTCGTCAGGGTAACGTTACGTAAGGGGGGTGCCCACGTTGGGCGCCCGAGGTTAAGGGGTAATAGATCTCTGGGTTGTGAGGGTAAGGATAAGGGCGGTGTCCCGATCCGAGGCCTACCCGGGAGACGTCGGAATTATAAGTAAGATTAGAAGTATTATAAGGGCGTAGGACGCCAGGAGAGTACAGTAAGGGTAGGTTAGAAGGCCGTACTTCGCGAGGCGGGCGAACCTCACGGGTACAAGGCTACGGGTCTCTCAGAGTTAGGTAGAAGGCCGTACTTCGCGAGGCGGGCGAACCTCACGGGTACACAAGGCTACGAGCCTTTCAGAGTTAGGTAGAGCGCGAGGCGGACGAACCTCACGAGTACAAGGCTACGTCGGTAAACTAAATTTTCCTAGGATGGGGAACTGGATGGGTAATAAGACTGTAAAGGCAGGTGAACCTCTTAGAAATACCCCAGCATTTTTCATGTTTCGGAGGTATGGCTATGATGCTGCGAGACCAGGGAAGTCATGGGTTGCGCTGACTAAGGATCTAGGTGAACCGTGGCCCAAAGGAGGGTCTTTTGCGCTGGAAAAATTGGACGTGTTGTATGGGGCATTAGAAAAGTTAGAACAGGACACGAAACACTTCCCACCTGACTATTGGAAAGTCTTTGGTTGATGGAAGGAAGAAGCGATGAAGTGACAGGCAAGATCGAAACAGGCCAGCCTGGCCGGTGAGGTATTAAAACTCAAGGGCCTGAGGAAACAGGTGAATAAAATGCAGGATGAAGCGGTTAAGGAAATAGAGAGGCAGGCTAACGAGTGACTGATGCCGCTCGTTGAAAGTCAAGTCCCCGTGGGAGGGTCAGGCAGATACCAAACCCCTACCCTCCCAGCCCTGAGCTCTGTCCCGGGGTTCCAGGCAACACCACCCTCCCTGCCCCACCCTTTTCACCCCAACTCACCCTTTCCACCCCGGTCTAAGAATCCCCTTTCTTTTGAATGATTGAGACATAAGGCGTTGTACACGACCCACTCAGGTCGTTGTGCTGTGAATTTTTGCGACTGTTCACACTGCTGAATGTGCGCAGTGGTTTGAAATGCGAGCTGGCTTGTCAGTCACGTGGTATGGAGAATGTATAGGGAAACGCATGATTTAAAATGCGTTGCCTAGGTTGGCAGGGGAGTGGCTGTTGGAGGTGCATGGTTGGAGTCGATCCGGTGTTCGCGCGACGTCTGAGAGACTCATTGGTATATGAATGAATGAATAAATGTATATATGGATGTCTGTCATTGAAGTATGTATTTGTGTCCATTGTGTGTGCCATGTGTCATTGACGCATGAAAGGGTTTCTTGTATGCAATGTCGATTGGTATTGGCTACTTGTGCGGTATGTATGGATGTGTGAGGTGTATTAGGCATGAATGACGTGGGAAAATAGTAAAGAAAATCTTGCTGAAATTAAACTATTGTGAGTTTTAAAAGGTTGCATAGAAAGCTTAGAAATAGTTAAGGGGGCGTAGAAACACTTACTCGGATATTTTCTCCAACCTGACGGTGTTGGAGAGTAGGTTGGAGGTTTTTGTATTTCTCCTGTGGCCTGTGATCCGACTGACAAGGTCCCAATGTATGATGTCATGGAGGAAAGACGTGTCTGCCTGTTTGTCTGATCGTAAGTCTGTGGTGTGATTTCACGGAGGGCCAAGGTTTAATCCAGTAAATGGGAGTTTTATGTTGTGGCAAGTGTGCGAGGGGGCACATCGGAGCACGCGAGTGGGGGTATTTGCGGGAGTGCACACCCGTGGTGAGTGTTACAGGGAAAGACATATGGGAACTTTTTATTTTCAATAAACAGACTAGGTTATTTTCTTGTTTATTTGTTTATTTACGAAAAATAAATAAATAACAGGGGGAGGTAGGTTAATGGTGGTTTGTTATTGTGAAGCTGCACATGGCTTGACAGGACATGGGAGCCAATGAGCTGTGTAATGAGAAAGATTAAAATTATGTCATGGTGTGAAATGCCGTAGAGGTGTGAAATACACACCTTTGGCCTGGAGGGGAGTTCTTTTGGTAACTTACTTCCATGATTTACGTTCCATTGGAAGGGGAATAGGAAAATATGGGAATAATATGGAACAAATCGACAAGACAAATTGGGGTACAAACTCACCATGGAAGGAGAATGGAGGTTATAGTTTCATTGTTGTGTCTGTCTGGCTGTCTAGCAGGCCATGGAGTTATATTTCTGAAACATGGATTTCGACAGTAAAGACAGGTGTGTACCCTGAGAAAATTGTGGGTTGTGGAGTGGGCACTTTTGATGGGCAATGGGGGACAGATGTTGTGTGCAACAAAGGTAAATAGATTGGATTTTGGCAAGGTTGAGTGAGATATGTGGTTGGATGGGGTGTGAAGGCGAGTTATGGCAGCTCCAGGGAGCACTCCTGGTGTTGGGTCTCATATAATTATGGTTAAAGTACATGTGCAGACAGGTGTGCTTCGGTTTGTATTACTGGCAGAGAAAAGACAACAAAGTGGCAAAGGTTACAGTTCCACAGAAGGAGAGCGAACAAGGAAAGTGGCTGGGCTGTTGATAAAACCGCTGGGTTTTACGTTGATTTAAGTTGTTGTGGATTTATGTTCAATTTTAATTTAAATTCCTATAGTCTAGTGCATATGGGACGGGGAAAATGGGAGATGACGTCAGTGTGCTCCGAGTATTGTAGTGATGGGGGAGCGCAATAATATAAGGGGTGACTGCAAAGCGCATGTTTCAGAAGGGAGTAGTTAGATCAAATGACGCTGTGTGTGTGTGTAGAAGAGTATTGTCTATTGAGCAGAGTATTGTGAGTGGGGGTGAGTGCATTGTATTGAATGAAGAAGCCTGGAGTCAGTGTGTGGGCACAGGTGTGCAAACCCAGGTGTATGGAGAATGGTTGTGTGAAATAACTTGTATGGAATGGATGGCTCGCTCGCTGACAGCTACAATCCATGTGGATTGTGACCGACGCTAACATTTCTATGAATGTATAAATGGAAAATAGTTATTTAAATAGATATTGTGTCATGACACAAAGGGTTGAACGTGCGATTCCAGGAATGAGCAAGTATTTTTGATATAAGCTGATGTTTCAAGTGACGATTTGAAATGTTGGAAGCTTAGATCAATCTTAAAGATACAAGCTTTTCATCTGTGAGCCGGAAGTCGACCATTTGTTTAATTTTAGATACTATACCTAATATTTACATGTAAATGCATGACTGGTCTGGATTTGGACTGCTCTGTGAGTTTTTGGGAAAACGGTATGTGTAGCTGGATTAAGTTTGAGTGGTTGTTTCATATACTCTGGGTACATGTGACTTAAAGGACGAATTGGACTTGCTGTGAACAGTGTAGATGCAAGAAGAGATAGACAGGGACACAATGAGCTGCTAGGTGAGCCATTGAGGTGGATTGGATGTTTTGTTGTTGTTTTTGGAAGTTCGTTGTTGCATTGCCAAAGGTTTCTGTGTAGTGTGGTATCTGTTGAAAGTGGATCACCTGTTGTCTTGTGTGGCGTGAGCAGGGATGTATGTAACTTCCTGGGTTCAGGAAAATAACTTCAGTTGCAATTTGGTTTAAATTAAAGGTTAACGTTAGCTGGAAATTGGACAAAGTCAAAAGTTTGACCAAAACCAAAAGTGGTGGTTGGACCAAAAGTCCAAAGTGGAAATTGTCAAAAGTGCTTTAAAAAGCTACGTCCAATTTCATTTTGCCATTTGTAGAAGAAAATTCACTGCATTTAACATGCGTTTCCTTTAAACGGGCTTGGTCGGGCCAGCGTACATTTCAGCCAAAGTCTTATCTGGTTCACTCCCACACCAGGCCCGACTCGTGCTGCGACCTTGGTTGAACTGTCGGTTTAATTTGCACAGGAAATGAAATAAGGGGATTATAATGGAAGAAAGTGAACATTTGTGGATCTGAGGACAAGCTGGTTTGAATGTGTACCTGGGGTTTTCTGTGTGTCACAGTGTCTGTGTCTGTCTGTCTGTCACACTGGACTCTTGGATGGGTTTTCATGAGACGAATTTCAGACAAAACCCTCTTTGTTATTTCAGAATTGATCTGCACCCCACCTCACTGTGAAATGGACAGGTTGTGTGTGTGTCTCAGAGGTTTATGGACAACGGGGAGTGGCTGGTGCGAAGGGAGTGGTTGGGAAAGATGGACCCCCTTCACGAATACCCGTGGATAGTAGTTTAAAATAGGTAGAGGGTACAGGTAAATTGTGGTGGATATGGGCTGTGGTGCGCGTGGTAGAATTGGAAGGGCTACTCCAAAGCATTTTGCTTCCCCGCGCTATTGCGGTGATAAATGTCGCGGCCATCAAAGGGCGGACACTGACGTTGTTCGGGGCAATGCAAGGGCGGACGAGACGGCAGGAAAAGCCGCCAACCAAAGGATGGACAGGTACGATAGTAAAGTAGATATTGACCGCCTTGGCAATAGTCCTTGGAATCGTGGTTTGTTGTGTACTAATCGAGGCTTTAGTCCTTGCGTGTGTGAGAAAGTTTACCACAGGATGGACACTGAAGACGACACCAGAAAAGGCCATGGTGATGACCGACAAGCTGACCGTGGGTCCAGATGACACACCAGCCGTCGACGCAACTGCAGATCGCGGATCCTGGAACGACGACCCGAACGAGTCACTGGGCTGCGACAATGAGATCTCCGCTTCCGAAGATTGTTCTTCCATTGTTGATATTACTGATAATAATGTCGATTACACATTTGCAGACCTTGAAGCATTTCAGGCTGCCAGAAGGCCGATTCCTCTGGGCCCCAACGCGTCGCATGCAGACGTCAACGAGTTCCTAAAGGACTCCTCTCATTTCTTCTCGATGTGTACGGCTATGACTGTTGCTGACCGCCGACGCCGCAAGCCTACGCCACCTGAGAATAATGTTACTGATGATGTTACTAATGATGATGTGGGCCACTTGCAAGGGTCCCCGGCTGATGTTTATGTCTCAATGCAGGCTTTGCCTCTTTATGTTTCACGAGCCCACCTTTATGTCTCACAAGCTCACAGTGAGTCAAACGTCACTGACCCAGTCCGGGATTTGGACCCAACTGCACACCCAAGCCTGGATGGTGAGGAACTCAACATTGGAGATACTCTGAGTTCCGAATCTGATTGTTTTGGAGATACGCCCGTGAATAACAGCGCTGCAAGCAGCATCGCCTCGGACGATCTCGACTTTGACCCAAAGGAAGTTGCTCTCCCTCCTTTGGACCGTTTTGCATTGTTTTATGGCCATAGGTTTGAGCCACCTGATACTGACGATGTTGTGTCTTCCCCAGATCACCAGCATGTAAGAGACCTCATGAACATGAATATCGATTGAGCGCTGACGATTTCCAAGGATTTCTCCTGGGGAAGCCTGGGCGAGCTCCAGTCGGGGAGGAGTCCGGCCGCACCTCTGTGGACCAAGGGTGGGTCAGGAGATCTCCCTGGGTGTGGACCCCGGTGGAACCAGAGGTCTTCGTTGGGGATTTGACACGCTATTCGATCTTCATGTCTCTACGGTCTCACCTCATACACCCATCTACACCCGACTTACATCATACATCCACTAACACCCACTTGCACCCAGACGCCCACGGATCTTCCTGCTGAGTGCGCTGTGCGGTACGGGGTACGAGACATGCTCACTGGGAGGCATCCGTGTGGTATGTTTAGTGAATCTTTTACACTGTCTGTTTTGCCTCACTTGGAGGTTTTTCCTTTATGCCATTTGTTCACCCTGCTTCTACGGCCTTACAGTGCATACTCACATACAGACGCGAATCATCCTACTGGGTACTGTGTGGTGCTTTGCGTGCGGGACATGCTCACCGGCTGCCTTCGCGTGATATGTTGAATGGCTTTTCTGATTTGATTCATTTCTGCTTTGTTTTGAAATAAAGGCCTTTGATTGGCTCATAGATAACTTTGTATCTTAGATCCAAAAGGGCGGTATGTAGGGAGCTATTATGCCCCTCCCCCTTTGTTATTATGCTGCTTTACCAATTACCAAGTATAACCAATTATATGTTCTGTTTTCCTTATTACTGAACTCTTTATAATACTTAAGTTCTTTCTTGTGCTTTGAGGATGTGTAATATCCTAATAAGGAGTTCTTTCCTGTGTGCTCTTAGCCTGTGTGGGCACAATCTTTCAGTTCTCCTCAGCTGGCCTTGGCTACAGTTCTTATCTCTTCATGACTTTTCCAATATCCTGAATGTTGACACTTTTATGAGTATTCATGAGTATTCACCCTCCCTTTGTTCTTTCTCAACCAAAGTTCTATACAGAAAGTTGTAAACAGGTTGCCACAGATGGCTGACCATCTCCTTATCTGAGTTAACCTATGAGTGGCCTTGATGAGCTTCCTCTAACTAACTGAACAACAGGATGGGACTATGGTGGGGGGACCGATGAGCCCATTCTGGGACCAATGAGCCCATTCTATCTCTCAACAAACAACTCCAGGGTGACCATATGACGCTGATTAAAGCAAAGAAAGTGATTGGCGCGTTTGTAACCAAGGCGACTATGCACAGGGAAACCCTCGGCCGCAGAGATATGTACCACTTTCCCCGGTTGGCAAAGGAAACTGCCGTTTCTGATGAAGAGCTGCTCGTTTATTGCAATCATCTTGAGAAGATTCGTGGAGATATGGAGCAGCCATATGGATATGGATGACGGCCATCATTCATGTGCACGTATACGCATCAGGTGTATGTATATACAGGGCGTATCAAAAAAAAGGTAATCCGAATTCAAGGGGTTAATATGCAAAGGTTATTTAGTTCGACAATTTACATGTGGTTTACCAATTATGAGGAGATCCTCAGCTTGCCATCGATACCTTTCATGCATCATTGCTGTCACACATGACCGAGTACATGTTCATTGAAAATGACAAGTTCAAATTGCATTTTTACAAGTTTGGCTTATCGGTGCAAGACAGTTTTAAATGGACGCATTACTTGTCGACTGCCAAGTTGATCATGTAAAATTGTGAAGCTGGTCTGGTAATCGTTGGTTGCATCATCCTTTGTTTAAGATAGGTATTTAAAATGGGCCTACAGTGTATGGGTTTATAGATAGTCTGATTCATTGAAAAGATGGTTCAACTTACGACTGAACAGCGGACCTTCGTGGTTACAACCTTTCACGAAACTGGAAGTTTACAGCGAACTTGTGATGCGGAACGTTTCCCAGAACGGGAGCCTCCAGCAGTCAAAACCATCTGGGCGAATGTTAGAAAATACCAACCCGGTAGCAAAACCTTGGTAAGGGCCTAGAAATGAAATTTCGTTCCGCGGAATGGGTGCGAGGTGAAATTTCAGCTGATGCTAACTGTTGGTACACCAAACATCGGAGAAAAAGTTATCCGTCCAACTCTTGCCCATTAAGGGTATGGAGGCCCTTACAGATATAGTAGTTTATCCCTTTCGACAAAATACCTTCAAAAATAAAACATCTTTACTGCGGCATTTATACGATTATATGAGGACTATAAACGTGCCGCCAGCAGCCGGGGGATGTGAAAAGGCCCTTCTGATCATCCGGTGTTGAATTTCCAACCCCAGTGGCGTAGCGAGGGGGGGCATGGTGCCATGCCCCCCCCCCTCGGCAATCTCAGGCAATCTAACTTTCAAAATTTTTCCGGGGGTGTCCATGGGGCCATCCCCCCTCAGGGCCATGAAATTTTTCAAAAATAACAAGAAACTATTCAGGCTTAGCTGCAACTTCAGCAACGGGCGCAATATGGCCACAGATCGCATCTCAGGCAATCTAGCTTTCAAAATTTGCCCGGGGATGACCCCCTCTTGGGTAAATGAAGATTTTAAAAAAAACGTCCGGTCATTGGTCCCCCCCCCCCCCCCCCCCTCGTGTAAATCCCTCATATAATTTTATAATCTGCTAAAACCATTTTGTGTACACTGCTTAATTTTGATTGGCAAAAGGGTTGATATGCGATAAGCGGATACACTGTACGTTGGGCTTGGGCGGTTCACTGAAGATAAATTGATCCTCCTGAACACTCTTGAGGTTGGTAACTCACCCACGAAGTGAACAACCACGGAATGAAATGGATGGTCATGGAGCGAGCATTGCTCAAGATCCTTGAGGTGAATTAGGGAAAACAGTAGGCCGTGCTGACAGTCAGAGCTATTCACAGCATGTTTATTAGTACCGTACCGTACTTACAAAAACGTTTCTCAAACAATACAGGTAAAAAACAATATAGAGTGAACAACGGAGAAACCTTAAAAACACCGTAAATCACAACCATATATGGGCATTGGGCATCAGATTTCAACAGCTCAAATATTGAAATGCTCATGGTCGTTTTCTATGTTGCTGTCATCACTCCCGGACCCATTTTCGAATGCATTTTCCGTCGTCGTATTGGTACCGTTGTCACACTCTTGGCACAAACACATGTCTGTGCATGAAAGGCCCGAATTTAGGCATGAACAGCAACCAGACGTACATTTAGTTTTCTTACAGGAACATGCCACCGCTTCCAGTACTGATTTAGGAGCGGGTGCGCGAGTCATCCACACAATCCCCAAATCCTCTCCGTCAACCACCCAGCCATGCTCTTGTGGGGAGGGGGCCTGCATCAATGGGACGAAGGAACTCCGATGTATACAGGATTGGTAGGCAGCTCTCAGTGAATGTTGATGTAGGGCATCTTTAGTCGGCGGAAGAGTCGCTTCGTTTGGCGATGAGGACAGACAGAAGAGTTTATACCTCGCTTCATAGAGGTCCGACGTTGAGAATTGACTGGTATACAAGGCCACAACAAACTTCTGTAACACCGATTCGGTTTCCTCAGACAAGAAAAACGATGAGCCCAGCTCTGTGAAAGCTGTTTGAAAATCTGCACTGTCGCACAACATGGTGAAAGGACGACGTTTTCCTTTCCCTTTGAATGAGCTGACCGAGTCGCAGCCAGTGAAAACGTGTAAACCAATCAGACCGTCACACACAGACTCGCCCAATGTAGCCCTCACGGTTCCAATATCGAGTACCCTTGTGTTCTTGTGGCCTGTAGAAAACAATAACCGTGTCTGACTGTCCTTCCACAAGCTGATCGCTATGATGGCTACATCACTGTCAGGACTGTGTATCACGACACTGTCGTGGCTCTGACTTGCATGTTTCGCATGAAGCAACAGTGTGGTATCAGCCTCTTCATGGTCACAGAACAGCTCTGATACGACACGGACATCAGGTGACTGAGTCGCCTGCACGGACACACTGAGCTCATGACATTCCTGACCGTGGGTGACGAAAAGAGAGTAGTCCTGATTACAATGAGGCAGGGGGTGAGATTGCCAGGTCTCAAACAAGAATTTGAACAAGGCCTCTTTGTTTCTGCCATCCCCAATGAATTTTTTCCACTGTGATGGTACCTTCTGAGAACTGCCATAGAGGTGGAAGAAATTTGTCCCGGTCTCGCTGTACCGACGAGAGCGCTCGGCGTTTTTGATGGAGATTTTCGGGTACCAATCACAAATGAAGTCGGCCCGAGTGGACTTGAATCTCCTCATCAGCTGGACGATGACACCGACCACAAGGTTTGCTAAATCACCAAAAGTATCAGGAATGCTTCTAAGGCCGTGTATCAAACCCATGGCGTCGATCATGAGGGCTGATCCACTTGAACAGGAAACGGCCAGTCCCTCAACCTTCTTCTCAATGCTATCCAGTAGCGCAGACTTCGCGGTTTTAGCTAAACTCCCATCACATGTAGACAAGGGTAAGGAAATGGGACTAAGTGAATAGGACAAAATACCTCTCAAGTCAAGCTGACGGGTTTGAGCGATGATGAGAAACCTCGCCCAGCAGTTTGTAATCCGACCGCAAGGCCGTGAGACCTTTGCTCCCACCTTTAGGAGGCCTCCTCAAGTCAGCAAACGTCTCCAGATTTTGGGTTTTGATTGGTGAGTAGAAGTCCTTCGTGTTCTCGATTACACGAGAAGACACTAATTCCTGCAGGAGGGACTCACCCACATCATGAGCTAAGAGAAGATCATGTTTCACCTCATCTGTAGCAACACAACCAGAACTTATGCTGACAAGGTTCGGATTCGGATCAAATGGGTTGACCATAGATTCGACAGTACGAATCACATCATCAATGCGACAGTTATCTCTTTCAGTGCGACACTTGTCAAGATCCTTTCGCACACGACAGTCAACAGAGACACCGGCCACGGTTTGACACTTGGTGCTAATAGCGGCTCGTTCGTTCCGAGACATTGTCCAGCGTTCAACAGCACCGTGGTGAAGGGTGAAATTCCGGATCCCTCCTTTAGTTTTACATTCCCCATTGACGGTCTGTTCAATGGCCTGATCACCAGCGATTGACGTGAAGCCGTGATCACCCTGCCGCTGGACTGTCCACTGCCCAGGCTGTTTGATCTCCTCGTAACATTGCGTATGAGAGCGAGGTAAGGCCATCATTTCAACGTAGTACACAGTCGCATATCTCGCGTAATTGATGCGATCGTATGCATGGAACCAAGGCAATAACAATCACTCCATGGTCAGATGCGCTTCCCAGTCAGACTCCCGGGTCGCTCTGATGTAGAACAACAAGTTCCTCACCATCTGGGTATACGACAACCAAAATGCAAAGGTAGGATACATTCTGGATTGTTCTTGGGTCCATTCGTCGAACTTCGCCACGGCAGCTGTGAAGCTCGATTGACGAGCATCAGAGTTACCGACTGAAAGATCTTCGAAAACAATAAGAATTTCACTTAACTCTCCGTGTGGTAACGAATCAAGAAATTTCTGCATCATCAGACGACTGAGAGCTTCATAGCAGAGCTTGTGTGTCCAAATGGCTCGATTGTAATGATGTCCCGATAGAACACCATTGATGGACCCTTCCGCAACAATCTGGGACTCGATCATGACATCTCTGAGGTCCCCGGTGTGCGTCGTTCCGGATAAAAACGTACTCCGCAGTGCGAAGTGCTGGGGGGACGTGGGGTTGGGGGCAGCCGTGGTGGGACGTGGGCACGGGGGCAAATCTCCTGGCGGCCTCCTGGAGGACAGAGCGTTGGCGAACCGCAGACCAGGGGCCGGTGGCGTCAGCGATGAACTCAAGCCGTGGGAATTTGATGATGTCACCAGACCAACAAATTGTTCCACCTGCTGGAATGAGAAAGGAAAGTGTCTCACAAGAATGCTTGAAGGGATTGGATGGAGGATGGTTTCCTTGTGGAAGGCAAGAATTAGACTGATAAGGTGGTGATGAAAGGGTTCCCGCACCTGGACCGTTCAGGCCTTCAGGATGTGAATGAGGCCCTCCAGTTTACGACAGCTGGTTACCCATCATCACCGAATGGTGAACCTCGTGGGCAACTGGAATGATTTATTTCATCTGTATAATGAACATTGTCTGTCACATGTATGCTTATTCGTCTCCCCATTAATGTGTACACCTCACAGTCTGATTTTCCACTTGCCAAAACAAATAAATAATATAACCTCTAACTTTATCAAATATCTTGTGCAAAGTAATCCAAAACATTTTACTTCCTCATGGTAGCTGCCCTTGGCAGCATTCCATTGTCGATATGCGTGACGAGTCTTCAGGTCATGCATGAATCCTCCTCCAAGGTGAGGTGTTGCTTCTTTGACCCAAAGATATTGAGGGAAGTACTCATTTGGGAAAGCTTTTCGAGCTTCGATGTCGAAGTCTGAAGTGGGAAACAGGTGGCAATCAAGGTCACACGTATATATATATATGATGTCATTACGGTGTAAACACCTGCTCACTTTGAGAGTGGCAGGAAAAGTGGCAGAAAACATCCAATCATCTTTGGGGTAAATAGATTACAGACGATCGATGGTCGGGTCTCAAGAACATTGGGTGTGTGTTCATTTACCAAGTATCTTGTGGAGAGATCGCCAAGTGGTTTAAACATTCGAGCAAGAACTCCATTCAAAACCGGTAAGGAACGGCTGGCTTGGCAAGCGCTAGATAGCTGCTTGGTAAATGAGCACACCTCCAGCCCTTATGGGGTATATAGATTAGAGTAGATCTTCGCTCAGTTCTGTAAGTAAAACTTACCTCATGGATGTCGGGCTTGCTCCAAATTTCTTTGTTTAATGTTATAAACACCATCAGCGACTGTTTAAAAAGCTAATCATACGTGTTTGTGGTTTATAATATTTTACAAGCCCGGCTAAGCCGCTGTTAGACTTCCGGTCTTGTTTATGGAAAAAAGCGTGACCGACACAGAAGAAGCACACAAACAACAACAACAACAACAGCTATAATGTATTATAAAACAACATTTTTTCCGTTTCACTTCATTTTACATCCTCAATGAGATTCACAGATACACATGCAATATGTTTATGAAGTACAACTTGCCGTCATTTGATTAAGAATGGTCATCGAAACGACCAGATGACATGCACACCTAGTTTATTTTTATTTTTTTTGTATACAAGATCCATTTGATTTTGTTTTGCTCTCTCCCTCCCACTGATCTCTCGATGGCCCTGCTCTCAGATGTTGCGTTTGTGTTCCTCCCCCTCTCGCCCCATCGTGTCTACCGCTCGTGAAAGAGCGAACATTAATCACACAGAAAGACAAACCGACACATTAAACATATAACATGGGGAGCCATAGACACGATGGGGTGAGAGGGGGGGGAACACAAACACAACATCTGAGAGCAGGGACATCGAGAGATCAGTGGGAGGGAGAGGGCTTTGGGGGGGGGCATGGGTGGGGGGGGGGGGTGGGAGAGGTATAAAACATATGGACACTGCCAGGACTTCCAGGAAAGAAGTTGGAAGTTGAAAGAAGAAAGTTGAAAGCAGAAAGTAGTTGTAATAAAAGCAAGGTAACTATGAAAGCAGCAATTGGTAATCTTCCATTCCTGATGGTTACCTCGGCAGAATATCTCATGCGTCACGGGGCTCCGACAAAGCGCACAGTGCACCTGTCCGGTGTTGTGACGACGCACTCCTTGCAGGCATGACACACAATAAACATGGCGACAGGGACGGTACCTGTGCGGCCCAACTGCTATGTCAAGGCAAATGGGACAGGTGAGATTCTCCAGATGCTCGTTCTCCTTCTGGGTTGTGTTTGGTTCCACCTGCACTCACAAGATAAATGAATCACTCACGGTCGTTGAACAATGTTGTGGAAATATTCTATTTTTATCTTGAAACTAACAATATTGGGAGCATCGATATCCAGAATTGGTGATATAATCATGATGAATGGTCTGTGATTTAAAAACGCCTCTTAATTAACAAAGGGTTAAAAAATATCAAGCTTCACAGCAATGTTTGATGTCTTCCACCTTTTTTTTCATTAATTCAACACGTGATCTTGAATCAGAATCCCAAAGTGTCGGGTTTTTCCAAAGCCGTGAAAAGCCTGACAAAGGCACATTGGCCTAAAAACTAAGATGGACGATCATACAAAGAGCCGCTGTTTCTCCAATCCCCCACAACATAACGTAACACACACATAGCAACGGGTTTATGGTGGTGGAGGCCCCAGTGCACACATGGGTGGTGGTGGCTTTCACAACAACTACACCTCCAATAATAGGATTGCTCTGAAAAAATTACCTCAACATTGCCTTCACAACAACAACAATAAGTCGTCAACAACAACACCAACACAACACAATCTCTTCGGAGAAGGAAGCTATTCGAGGCCTGAAGGCGAAAAGCCTGAGGTCTGTCTGGACATGCTAAGGCCTCGGATTTATGAATTAGTCCATCCGTCCAAACATCCAATCAAAAACCCCAGTTGGGTTATTTTGTAGATGCACAGTGTCTCCAGAATGTCTACACCCCCTTTTCAAATTTTCACCTTTTGTTTACTTATATCCTGGAATTAAAATGCATTAAATCAGACTTTTTACACCTTTATTTACACATCGTAACCCACAACTTCCAAATGAAAAACAAATTCTACAAATTTTTTAATTGATTGGATAAGTGTCCACCTTCCTCATAATTATAGCAATTGCAAATTAGCTCAGGTGTAACCAATCACCTTCCAAATCACACACCAAGTTAATCGGCCTCCACCTGTGTCAAATTGTAGTGATTCTGATTAATTCAGAATAAAATCAGCTGTTCCTGTCGGTTTTCTCTGCTGGGTAGTGCATTTCACAGAAAAGACTCCACCATGAGCACCAAGGAGCCTTCAAAAGACCTCCGGGATAAAGTTGTGGAGAGACAGATCAGGGGATAGGTATAAAAATATTTCATAGTCAAGACGATCATTAAGAAGTGGCAGGCGTATGCTACCACCAAGACCCTGCCAAGATCAGGCCGTCCCTCCAAACTGGATGACCAAGCAAGGAGGAGACTGATCAGAGAGGCCACCAAGAGGCCAATGGCAACTTTGAAAGATTTACAGGCCTTTTTGTTAAAGATTGGTCACTGTGTGCGTGTGACTACAATATCCCTGATTTCCAAACTGATTGTAGATGACCTTGAGCAAAAGTGGGTGAAAAGAACAGAGAGGGGGTGAGATAGAGCGGAAGATAGAAGCTTGAACCTCAAACAACAGATCTACCACCAGCTTCAGATGCTCTTCCTGGAGTGAAATCAGATTGTGATAAAAGAAAAGGTGTACCTGCAAGAGACATGACCTGGAATGGTATCTTGCCTGCGGAGACTGAATGGGTGATGGCTATGCAAATTTGGGTCATCTTCCATTTGCCACTGTTGGTGATGAACTCTGACCAATCAGATGCAAGGAGCTAGAAGAATGTTTTTGGGATTTTTCTGCAATGTTTGGATAACAAGGTGAATTTTCGTGCATGTAAGTGCTGGCTGATGATTAAAAAATTGTTCTTGCTGAAAATATTAATTATTGTCAGAAATGAGTTTTGAGATCCTGATTATGACCGGAAATGGCAAATTTAAACTTTGTTTATCCAGACAAAATAGACTGGATAGCAGAATTTATTGAACAAGAATTAATTAACTGCTTTAAAATGGTAATCCACAATAAGTCTCATACGTACGACATGACAAATGTACCTATGTCCTCTTACATGTTTAACATGAAATAAAACGTTTGTTGAAATTTGAATGAACGACACTCTGGAATACCCTTATATCCTACATTTAAGGATGAATTTATAAATGTTCCGCCAAGGCCATTTATCGACATTTTTAGTATGTTATTCAACAATATTTAAACTATTCATCACGATTAAAATAATTTATTTTGCAATTTGTTTGAGGTTGGAACCTACTGGACTATTAGTCACAGATAAGTGCGTGGTTACATTTCTCTTACCTTGGACAGGTACCAGAGGATTGTAATTAGTAAATGTAGCGTTGATTTAACAAAGGATAAATGCAGAGAGGACACAGAGATTTGTAGATCTGTTCGTTTAACGTTTTCATTTGTGGGGAAGATATGTTAAGGAGGGATCAGATGTGGAAGCATTTCGATAAATTAAAACTTATTCAAGGTAGTCAGCACGGATTCATGTTTAACAACTTCATTGGAGTTCCACGAGTCAGCTTCTCATTGGCCGGCCAAGGGGAGTGCAGTGAATGTAGTTTAACTCGACTTTCAAAAGGCTTCTGGTAAGGGCCCACACAAAACGGCTGTTGGTAGACTGGATTGTGGAGTAACTGGTAGAGAAGATAACTGGATTAGTGATGGGAAGCTGTGACTCGGAGGTTGTAAATTGTCGGGTACCCCAGAGATCATTTTGATGATCATTATTATTCATTCTTTACATTCATGAATTGCATAGTGGGGTTAAGAGGAGGCTTTTCAAATTTTCAGATAACACTAAACTTGGAGGTAAACTATAGAGCAGATATGGAGGGCAGGATCAGATTCAGAAAAGTCTAGATACTTTGATGGATTGGGTAAAGGATGGCAAATGTAGTTTAACATGGACAAATGTGCGGTGCTTGGGGTGAGTAAGAAAAATGAAAGTAGGGATTATATAATACAAGGGACAGTCTTGGAGCGTGTCACACAGAAAGAGAATCGCCCTGGGGATGGTAATAGAACAGGGGGAGGGGGAGGGGGTGGGAGAGGCTGGGTCAAGTGGTGCAGATAGCACAGTGCAGGGCAGGTATTGGTTAAGCTAACAGGGTTTTCGATTGTATTTGTGGGGACATAAAGGATAAACTAGAACGGCGCTCAGTAGAGAGCATACCTCTGCCTGGTGAACAGTTTACGTTTTGTATCTCAGAGTAGACCAGAAAATCACAATACAGAATTTATATGATGTAGAAACATTCTTCACCAAAATTGAATCGATTCTTCCTTGTCACACACACGACCTGTCCAACAAGTTTTGTCCAAATCCATCTATAACTTTGAGATATCCTGCTATGTATCGTTTTTGGCCCCATCTCCCAATGTTGAAGAATCACTTAAAAATTAAATAATTCTCATATCCTAATCCATATTCAGATCTTCACCAAAATCTAATATATTTGTCCTTGTCAGACACCCAACCCTTCCACCAAGTTTCGTCCAAATCCGTCCACACCTTTTTGAGATATCCTGCTATGTATCGGTTTTGGCTCGATCTCCCAATGGTGAAGAATCGCTTTAAAATTCTAGTAGTCGGATCCGAATCCGGATCTTCACCAAAATCTAATCATTTTGTCCTTGTCACATACGCTACATCTCTGCCAAATTTCGTCTGAATCCGTCCGCAACTTTCTGAGATATCTTGTTCACAAACGGACAGACCGACAAACGGACAGACAGACAGACAAACAGACAGAAACTGGTGGTTAGTCCGTTGCGCGTGGTGAGGGACCGAAGTGCTCAACTCAGACGGAGCCACATGGGTTTATTCTCGGACCCAACACCATGCAAAGAAGACACAACAAATGAAATAGCACAATAATGAATTTAATGAAATAAAACACGGCAAATTAAAGGTTGATGTTACAGTTTGTGATACCAAAGTGTGTGTTAACAACCCCCCCCCTCCCCCCCCCCCCTCACCACCCCGTGGGTTTTCCACACCCCCATGGGTGACCCGTGTGTGTGTCTGTGTGTGTGTGTCTGTGTGTATATATGTGTCTGTGTATATATATATATACATATATATATATTGTTACAGATCGCGGTTAGATGTTATAGACCGAGCGGTGGTGTAAGACCGCGACCTAACAAAACTCACCCGATTCCACCCGAACTTTGGCCGTATCGCGCCGTAGCCGCCCGATCTGGAAAAGACTAAAGCGACCGAATGTAAAGAGGAAAAGGAATAAAACGAGAAGACGGACAGAAGAGTAATTGGATTTATTATTATCACACACAAGCAAAAAGAAAGCAGTCACGTTTATTTACAGGCACATGAGACGCAGGTGACACAGTGAAAATGATTAGCTTACCTACAGTCTTAACTTATTCCCAGGACAGAACGAACAGACACTGACTCACGCGGGGAATGCCAGGAATGGCAGGAGGTGGATGGCTGGAGGTGAACGCTTGGTGGAGCCAATGCGGAGCTTGGTGGAGGTGAACGCTTGGTGGAGCCAACACGGAGCTTGGTGGAGCTTTGGTGGAGGTGAACGCTTGGTGGAGCCAACGCGGAGCTTGGTGGAGCTTTAGTGGAGGTGAATGCTTGGTGGAGCCAACACGGAGCTTGGTGGAGCCTTGGTGGAGGTGAACGCTTGGTGGAGCCAACACGGAGCTTGGTGGAGGTGAACGCTTGGTGGGGCCAACGCGGAGCTTGGTGGAGGTGAACGCTTGGTGGAGCCAACGCGGAGCTTGGTGGAGCCTTGGTGGAGGTGAACGCTTGGTGGAGCCAACGCGGAGCTTGGTGGAGCCTTGGTGTGACGGGTTCTCTCTCCTTTTGTAAAAGCTCAACTCCCTTCTGCCTTCAAAGCTCGACTGGATCTCCCTGACTCCTCCCAGAGTATCTCTCAACGTATCTCTCAAAGCAGTCCCTTTCAGTCGCTTTTATAGCGCCTCCGGCGATTAAGCCGCCGGCCTTCAGGACACGCCCATCGGTGTGCTCACCTCAGCCCTGGTTGGTCGTTCGGGGCTGGCTCACTCCTCCCCTCTATGACGAGGTGGAGACACGCCTTTCTTCCCCAACCCTGCCTCGTGGCCAATGGCGGCAATTGGATCGGAGGTAATTGGTGATGGGAATGGAAGGGAATCTATCTCTTTCACTGGTGCAATGGAGTATTTCTCTTAATGGGAGACACAGCCTTATCCTAAAACACAGAATAAGATATAACTGTCAAAAAAAAGATATATCATGTCCTGCATGTATGTTTTATGGACTAACTACGGGAACGCCCTTTGACCTTTATACAACCACAAACGGAGGGAGGAGGGGTGATATTTTACAACAACCTTTTACAACAACATTTTACCACAACAATAAAAAAACATTCTCATATCCACAACAATATATATGTGTCTGTGTGTATATATATATGTGTCTGTGTGCATATGTGTGTCTGTGTGCATATATGTGTCTATGTGTATATATGTGTCTGTGTGTATATATGTGTCTGTGTGTATATATGTGTCTGTGTGTATATATGTGTCTGTGTGTATATATGTGTCTGTGTGTATATATCTGTCTTGTGTATATATGTGTCTGTGTGTATATATGTGTCTGTGTGTATATATGTGTCTGTGCGTATATATGTGTCTGTGTGTATATATGTGTCTGTGTGTATATATATATATGTGTCTGTGTGTATATATGTGTCTGTGTGTATATATGTGTCTGTGTGTATATATGTGTCTGTGTGTATATATGTGTCTGTGTGTATATATGTGTCTGTGTGTATATATGTGTCTGTGTGTATACATGTGTATGTGTGTATATATGTGTCTGTGTGTATACATCTGTCTGTGTGTATATATGTGTCTGTGTGTATATATGTGTTTGTGTGTATATATATGTGTCTGTGTGTGTGTGTGTGTGTGTGTGTGTGTGTGTGTGTGTGTGTCCCACCTACTCTCCCCCTTAAGTGTGACCCACTCTCCCTCGTAAGTGTGTTCCACTCTCCCTCGTAAGTGTGTGTTACCCACACCCCACGGGTGACCCAAGGGTGACCCGACTAGTTATCTATCTATAATTCCACTAATCTCTGTGTGTATGTGTGTGTGTGTGTGTCTGTGTGTGTGTCTGTGTGTGTGTGTGTGTGTGTCTGTGACCGCTGTTTCTCGACAACTACCAGTCCGATATACTTGAAACTTGCCAGGTATATTGCTGGGGACCCGAGGATGTGCCTTTTCAAGGTTTCATATTAATCGGACAAGTAGTTACCGAACTATGTCCAAAAAACGATTCGACCAATCAGAGAGCAGCGAGCTATCACGTGTGCCGAACGTGGCGAACAGACTCTGCCTCGGACGGCACATTTGAGAGCGTATTCATTTATTTCACGTTGGCAAACTATGTTGGCGCTATGTTGGCGTTAAACTATGTTTTAAAACTAATTAAAACTAATTTGCGATTCATCGTAACTGCGATATGCGACCTTCCGGACAGTGAAGACTGCACTTCCGGCAGCCAATCACAGAACACGTTGTTGCGTAGGCGTGGCCGATGTGAGAGCGAGCCGAGACGAGCACGTGCGCCATTACGGTTCGTAATTCGATTTCTTCCGGAGAAAATAATAATTTCTCGATTTCTTATGCGCATTATTTCTCCCAATTCAGTCAGAGCGAAGGGCGGAAGCGAAGAGCGTTGTTTTTTTTGTTTACGAGCGTACGGGCGGGGTAGAGCGTACGGGTAGCGTTTTTTTTTTTTTTTGGCAAGGAACGGGCACCCACGTACGGGCATGCCCTAGTTTCATAAATGCGAATACAGATGGTAAACATTATTTTGTAAACAGGCTGGAGTTCCTCAAGGCAGTGTTCTGATCTTCATCAATGATCTCTCCGAGTCTCTGGGAAATCCTCTCTTCCGCTCCATACCTCATCCATCAGATCGGCAGTCTGCAGCCTCCTCACTCTTCGCAGACCTGGATAATATCACAAACTGGTCAAACAAGTGGAACATGTCTTTCAATCCTGACAAATCTCACACTCTTACGATGTCTCTCCGAAAAGACCATCTGGATAACCCTCCCATCTACTTTCTCAACAATCCTCTCTAATAAGTTCTGTCACTCAAGCTTTTGCGTCTCACTATCTGCCATGATCTTTCCTGGGAAAACCACATTTCCAAGCTGGCCTCCAAAGCCAGTCGCTGACTGGGCATCCTCCATTGTGCAAAGTCCTTCCTTGGCACACCTGAGCTCCTCACCACAACTAAAGCTTTCATCCGCAGCTTGATTGAATACTGCTCTCCCCTCTGGGCTGGTGGTCCTGCCTCACCTAGCTCGGCTCCATGCTGCAGAAACCAAAGCTTTCAGAATCATTGGTATCTCCCGTGATGAAGCTGATTCTGAGGGCCTTTCACTCTCTCATCGTAGGCAGGTTGGTGGTCTGTCCGTCTTCGACCAACTCCTCTACAGCCTCGCTCCCCCAGCTCTGTCTGCTCTGTCCCCCAAATATTCCTTCAGGTCGCACAAGATCTGCCAGCAACCCTCTTCTGGTGAAACTGCCCAAATCAAGACTCTCTGCTCACCTTCACTCCTTCATTCCTCTTTTATCCCGCCTCTGTAACAAACTCCCTCACTCTCTTCAATCCCACTCCTCCCTCCAGGTCTTTAAAACAGCTGTTCACCACCATCTCTTATCTTCCCCTATACAAAACCTTGATCTTTTCTACCCCCTTTAATTCACCCCAGATCCACTTTTTTGAAATACCAACTTCTTTCCTGGAAGTCCTAGCAGTGTCCATTTGTTTTATACCTATCCCACCCCACCTGCTGCCCCCTTTCCCTGTCCCCTCCCCCCAAGTCCTCTCCCTCCCACAGATCTCCTGATGTCCCTATTCTCTTCCGTTGATGTGCTTGTGTGCTTCCCTCTCTCTCCCCATCTTGTCTCCCGCTCCCTTTATTATATGTTTTATGTGTCCGTTTATGTTTTTTGTGATTAATGTTGGCTCTTTCACGAGCCTCAATCATGTATTCAAAAAAACCCATAAATACAGATAGTGAACATATTATTTTATAAACACCAACACAGATAGTGAACATATTATTTTATAAACACCAATGCAGATGGTAAACATATTATTTTATAATTACTAATGCAGATGGTAAACATATCATTTTATTATTACTAATACAGATGGTAAACATATTGTTTTATAATTACCAATACAGATAGTAAACATATTATTTTATAATTACGAATACAGATAGTAAACATATTATTTTATAAATACCAATACAGATGGTAAACATATTATTTTATAATTACCAATACAGATGGTAAACATATTATTTTATAAATACCAATACAGATAGTAAACATATTATTTTATAATTACCAATACAGATGGTAAACATATTATTTTATAATTACCAATGCAGATTATAATTATCAATGAACCCTGGTGTTGGGCTAGCGGCTAGGGTGCCGGCTTAGGATACCTAGGATCCTGGGTTCGAATCCCGGTCGATCGCTGAATTAACGCCAGGGGGGTTGACTCAGCCTGTCATCCTTCCGAGGTCGGCTAATTGAGGACCAGTTCACTGGTAATTCCCTGGTTGTCGTTAAAGGCGGCAAAAAGGGTTGGCGTCAGGAAGGGCATCCGGCCGTAAAACATTGCTTCAAAAAGGGGACCGAAAAACAACAACAACCACGGTTCCCGAAAAAGGCCAACCCCCGCTTGCGGGGAAAAATGGCCTCTAAAGGTGTTTTGTTTTTGTTTTTTTTACCATTGCAGATGGTAAACATATTATTTTATAATTACCAATACAGATAGTAAACATATTATTTTATTATTACTAATACAGATGGTAAACATATTGTTTTATAATTACCAATACAGATAGTAAACATATTATTTTATAATTATGAATACAGATAGTAAACATATTATTTTATAAATACCAATACAGATAATAATAATAATAATTCATTTATTTTGTATAGCGCTTTTCCAGAAGCCCAAAGGCGCTTTTGGTAAACATATTATTTTCTAATTACCAATACAGATGGTAAACATATTATTTTATATTTACAAATACGGATGGTAAGCATATTATTTTATAATTACCAATACAGATGGTAAACATATTATTTTATATTTATGAATACACATGGTAAACATATTAGTTTATAATTACTAATACAGATAGTAAACATATTATTTTATAATTACCAATACAGATGGTAAACATATTATTTTATAATGACTAATACAGATGGTAAACATATTATTTTATAATTACCAATACAGATAGTAAACATATTATTTTATATTTACTAATGCAGATGGCAAACATATTATTTTATAATTACTGATACAGATGGTAAACATATTATTTTATAATTACTAATACAGATGGCAAACAAATTATTTTATAATTACTAATACAGATGGTAAACATTATTTTATAATTACTAATACAGATGGTAAACATATTGTTGCGGTTCTGTCGCCGGCCATCTCCTCTTATCAAGGGGGGATCAATCCCCTTGTCTTTACTGACCTGGCGCGAACCGAGACCTATTACGTCCCTTCCGGACAGCGCAAAATAGGGTTTCGGGACCAAATTCTCGCTCGTACCTAAGTACTCGCGCTGCCCTGGAAGCGAGGAAACAAGCCTCGCACGAACCACTTGAGGTTGGAATACGCCGAGCGGTTTGCGTACACGTGATCCGCGCAGTTATAATTAATGGACCCCGATTTGAGCGATCTTATTCGTGCCACGCTTAGTCAATGGAGAAATCACGGGAACGATCAAATTCAGAAGAAAGGAAGAACAGATTGATTTTATGGTTATCACACGTATATACAGTTCAGGACGAAGAGACACAGGGAAATCCTTATACAGTCTTATTCTTAATTCCAAAGACAAGGGGCCCGTCTCACACACTCACACGGGGTATTGCAGATGGTCAGGTGTTCCCCAGCGCGTCCAAGGATGGTTCTCGTTCAGCTCTCCACGGTCCCCGGCACGTCCGCGAAGATGGGGATCGGCGAAGACAAGGCTACGTAGCGCGTCTCTCGAGCAAAGGCGATATATCGGGGCAAACGGTAGGGACGGCTTTTACGGCAAAGGCGGGACGGCTTTTATGGTGAAGGGCGGTTATGCAGCCTCGTTCACTCGCTTGGCTTGAATGCTCAAGTTCGTTATAAACCGTGCCTGGCTGCGCCCGCGTATCTCGAGCGGCCAACTCTTCTTCCTCAACCCTTGTGTTGGTAAGCGCACGCGTTCTTATTCGATCGTCAAGTTCAACAAGCCGTACAATGCAAGCCCTCTCTCTCTCCTTTGCAAGTCCTCTTCCCCCGGCAAGTCCTCTTCCCCCGGCAAGTCCTGTTGAGGGCTTTGCGCATCGGGTTATATAGGCCCGCCCCGCAAGCCTTCTGGAACTCACCAGACTCTTCTCACCACGCCCTCTGACACAACCACCTCTGAGCTCTGATTGGTGGCTCATGCTTACCGTTATCGCCTCTGCCGCCCCCGACCTCAATGCCGCCCCCGACCTCAATGCCGCCCCCACCTTTTTAGGCCTACCTCGTGTTAACTCGACTTGTGAGTAAGCAAAGGGCAACGAAAATGAATTGCACCTACCGAGGTAGAATGGTTTGCCGAAGTAGGACCTATTCTCCTGTCTTTACACAACACAAGATTAACACTGGAAAGGGCCTACTCTCACACATACCAAGAAATAACTATACCACAAATGAGGCTACATGTTACTTGTGTGACTATCTATGGGGGACAACCTTTAACCTTTATTGAGCTCACTGTACACACCTCAAAACCGTAGCAATATTATTTTATAATTACTAATACAGATTACAGATGGCAAACATATTATTTTATAATTACGAATACAGATGGTAAACATATTATTTTATAATTACTAATACAGATGGTAAACATATTATTTTATAATTACTAATACAGATAGTAAACATATTATTTCATAATTACTAATACAGATAGTAAACATATTATTTTATAATTACGAATACAGATAGTAAACATATTATTTTATAATTACTAATGCAGATAGTAAACATATTATTTTATAAATACGAATACAGATGGTAAACATATCGTTTTATAAATACTAATACATGCGGGAAACATATTGTTTTATCAATACTAATACAGATGGTAAACATTATTTTATAATTACTAATACAGATGGTAAACATATTATTTTATAATTACTGATACAGATAGTAAACATTATTTTGTAAACACCAACACAGACAGTAAACATATTATTTTATAAACACCAATGCAGATAGTAAACATATTATTTTATAATTACTAATACAGATGGTAAACATATTATTTTATAATTACTGATACAGATAGTAAACATTATTTTGTAAACACCAACACAGACAGTAAACATATTATTTTATAAACACCAATGCAGATAGTAAACATATTATTTTATAATTACTAATACAGATGGTAAGCATATTATTTTATAATTACTAATACAGATGGGAAACATATTATTTTATAATTACTAATACAGATGGTAAACATATTATTTTATAATTACCAATACAGATAGTAAACATTATTTTATAATTACGAATACAGATGGTAAATATATTATTTTATAATTACTAATACAGATAGTAAACATTATTTTATAATTACTAATACAGATGGCAAACATATTATTTTATAATTACCAATACAGATGGTAAACATATTATTTTATAATTACCAAAACAGATGGTAAACATTATTTTATAATTACCAATACAGATAGTAAACATATTATTTTATAATTACGAATACAGATGGTAAACATATCATTTTATAATTACGAATACAGATGGTAAACATATTATTTTATAATTACTAATACAGATGGTAAACATATTATTTTATAATTACTAATACAGATGGTAAACATATTATTTTATAATGACTAATACAAATGGTAAACAAATTATTTTATATATACAGTGATCCCTCGTTTATCGCGGGGGTTACGTTCCAGAACCCCCCGCGATAGACGAAAATCCGCGAAGTAGCGACCATATTTTTATTTTATTATTTATATATATTTTAAAGCTTTATGACCCTCCCCACACTCCTATTAACCTTTCCCACACTCTTATTAACCTTTCCCATACTCTTATAAACACTTCCTATACTCTTAAACACTTTTTACACTCTTAAACATACGTAATTTTAACAACATATAAAATTCTAATGGGTACTCACCATTGAAGATACTGTAGCGACCCATGGGTTCCGCAAGCAAGACCAGCATCAGAATCTCCTTGCTCCAGCCGGTGACGTCACCGGCGGGGATCCGCAGCGCAAGTGGCTGGTCACGTGACCACCAAAGCGTGTCGCGCGTGCGGGTATAATCAGCTACACCTGTTGATCACGTGACCACCGAAGCACGCCACGCTTGAGAGGCGTGGCTTTCGGTTTCGGTTCCTGGTTGTGCTTTATAATGCAGCCCGATAAACGGGCTTTACAGTGTTCCCGAGTTGGTTTTGAGAATAAATATCTTCTCGGACGAGTTTGTGTCTTGCCCGTCATTTCGTCCGTATCAAGCAAGAGCCCCGGCTCTTCAATACTACAACTTGCATGATGAAGATGATGATGAATTAGCTGTGCAGTACTGATGACGATGAAGGTGATGACGATGATGAATGTACTGCACAGCCAGAAAGAGCATTACAGTTACCCATTACGTGGGTAACTAGCGCAAGTGGAAGCTGCCGCATCTGCGTTTTCCATACGCACGACTCTTTGTCTCTCCTTCTACTGTACACTATGTACAGTATTTTATTTCTTGTAATATGTTTTAATAACTGTATTTTTCTTATTTTTTTACGTTTTTTTATTTTTTAGGCTAGAAAATGCTTATTTTACCACAAAAATATTTAAAATAATAGTACATAAAAATACATTTATACCGCAAAATCCCACGATATAGCGAAAAATCTGCGATATAATTTTACATATACTAGCGAGAAAAACCCGCGATGTACCGAAGCCGCGAAAAGTGAACCGCGATATAGCGAGGGGACGACTGTATTTTATATTTTCTATAGGCGGATAGGCCTCTCGGAGGTGGAAATGGTGGTGGCCAATTGTGGCGATGTCCAAGCCCGATTTCTTCCTAAGTCATGTCAGGGGGAAGGGCGTCATAAATGTTGTACTAAAGGTCCTAACTAATGCCTATGTGGTCTGCAGTGCCATAAGGGACAAAGGTTTGATGACCAGGTGAGATGTCCAAGGGCTCTACTCATTATTCCCTGCACTACTTTACACACGAATCTCCTGGTAGATTCACAGTCGTACATCTTAGCCGACAAACCGCCTACACATGATTTATTACAGGTAGATTCCCTATCGCGACATCTCGAAGCATGTTACCTACTCAGATCTACTCTGCTCTACATATATCACTACCCAAATTCGTAACAATACATAACAGCCATCATTCATGTGCACTAATAGGCATCAGGAAGGTGTCTCACAAGTAGTCGTAGCTTACGACAGCTGGTTACCCATCACCGAATGGGGAACCTCATGGGCAACTGGAATGATTTATTTCATCTGTATAATGAGCATTGTCTGTCACATGTATGCTTATTCATCTCCCCATTAATGTGTACACCTCAGTCTGATTTTCTACTTGCCGAAACAAATAAATAATATAACCTCTTCCTTTATCAAATATCTTGTGCAAAGTAATCAAACATTTTACTTCCTCATGGTACCTTACCTTCGCAGCATACCACTGATATGCGAGACGAGTGTTCAGGTCATAAATGAATCCTCCAAAGTGAGGTGTTGATTCTTGACCCGAAGATATTGAGGGAGGTACTCATCTGGGAAAGATGTCCGAGCTTTGAGTTCTGAAGTGGGAAACAGGTAGCAATCAAGGTCACATGTATATGATGTCAAGACCAGTCGGTCCCGCCAGTAGTTTCACCTCCATGCGCCTTGTATTTATTGTGATGCAAAAAAAAAAAAACCGCTTCTGTACACCACCCTCGAGGTTCACTTTGCAAGCCACCATCGACAACTCCAATGAAAGAGACATAATTACTCTTCTCTTAGGTCTTCGGAGTCCTCAGGGTCTTTTGGGTTATTTGGGTCTTCTGGTTTCACAGGATCTTTTGGATCATTTGAGTCTTTTGGGGTCTCTGGATCTTTGGGGTCTGTTGTAAAATCAGTCTCACAACCACTTTCTCGATCCGAGTTTAATCTGAATGAATCTCAAACAGCATTCAGGAAGAATACATGATGGCCATCATTCATGTGCACTAATACGCATCAGGTGTATATACAGGGCGTATCAAAAAAAAGGTAATCCGAATTCAAGGGGTTAATATGCAAAGGTTATTTAGTTTGACAATTTACATGTGGTTTACCAATTATGAGGAGATCCTCAGCTTGCCATTGATACCTTTCATGCATCATTGCTGTCACACATGACCGAGTACATGCTCATTGAAAATGACAAGTTCAAATTGCATTTTTACAAGTTTGGCTAATCGGTGCAAGACAGTTTTAAATGGACGCATTACTTTTCGACTGCCAAGTTGATCATGTAAAATTGTGCAGCTGGTCTGGTAATTGTCGGTTGCATCATCCTTTGTTTAAGATGGGTATTTAAGATGGGCCTACAGTGTATGGGTTTATAGATAGTCTGATTCATTGAAAAGATGGTTCAACTTACGACTGAACAGCGGACCTTCGTGGTTACAACCTTTCACGAAACTGGAAGTTTACAGCGAACTTGTGATGCGGAACGTTTCCCAGAACGGGAGCCTCCAGCAGTCAAAACCATCTGGGCGAATGTTAGAAAATACCAACCCGGTAGCAAAACCTTGGTAAGGGCCTAGAAATGAAATTTCGTTCCGCGGAATGGGTGCGAGGTGAAATTTCAGCTGATGCTAACTGTTGGTACACCAAACATCGGAGAAAAAGTTCTCCGTCCAACTCTTGCCCATTAAGGGTATGGAGGCCCTTACAGATATAGTAGTTTATCCCTTTCGACAAAATACCTTCAAAAATAAAACATCTTTACTGCGGCATTTATACGATTATATGAGGACTATAAACGTGCCGCCAGCAGCCGGGGGATGTGAAAAGGCCCTTCTGATCATCCGGTGTTGAATTTCCAACCCCAGTGGCGTAGCGAGGGGGGGCATGGTGCCATGCCCCCCCCCCCCCCTCGGCAATCTCAGGCAATCTAACTTTCAAAATTTTTCCGGGGGTGTCCATGGGGCCATCCCCCCTCAGGGCCATGAAATTTTTCAAAAATAACAAGAAACTATTCAGGCTTAGCTGCAACTTCAGCAACGGGCGCAATATGGCCACAGATCGCATCTCAGGCAATCTAGCTTTCAAAATTTGCCCGGGGATGACCCCCTCTTGGGTAAATGAAGATTTAAAAAAAACGTCCGGTCATTGGTCCCCCCCCCCCCCCCCCCTCGTGTAAATCCCTCATATAATTTTATAATCTGCTTAAACCATTTTGTGTACACTGCTTAATTTTGATTGGCAAAAGGGTTGATATGCGATAAGCGGATACACTGTACGTTGGGCTTGGGCGGTTCACTGAAGATAAATTGATCCTCCTGAACACTCTTGAGGTTGGTAACTCACCCACGAAGTGAACAACCACGGAATGAAATGGATGGTCATGGAGCGAGCATTGCTCAAGATCCTTGAGGTGAATTAGGGAAAACAGTAGGCCGTGCTGACAGTCGGAGCTATTCACAGCATGTTTATTAGTACCGTACCGTACTTACAAAAACGTTTCTCAAACAATACAGGTAAAAAACAATATAGAGTGAACAACGGAGAAACCTTAAAAACACCGTAAATCACAACCATATATGGGCATTGGGCATCAGATTTCAACAGCTCAAATATTGAAATGCTCATGGTCGTTTTCTATGTTGCTGTCATCACTCCCGGACCCATTTTCGAATGCATTTTCCGTCGTCGTATTGGTACCGTTGTCACACTCTTGGCACAAACACATGTCTGTGCATGAAAGGCCCGAATTTAGGCATGAACAGCGACCAGACGTACATTTAGTTTTCTTACAGGAACATGCCACCGCTTCCAGTACTGATTTAGGAGCGGGTGCGCGAGTCATCCACACAATCCCCAAATCCTCTCCGTCAACCACCCAGCCATGCTCTTGTGGGGAGGGGGCCTGCATCAATGGGACGAAGGAACTCCGATGTATACAGGATTGGTAGGCAGCTCTCAGTGAATGTTGATGTAGGGCATCTTTAGTCGGCGGAAGAGTCGCTTCGTTTGGCGATGAGGACAGACAGAAGAGTTTATACCTCGCTTCATAGAGGTCCGACGTTGAGAATTGACTGGTATACAAGGCCACAACAAACTTCTGTAACACCGATTCGGTTTCCTCAGACAAGACAAACGATGAGCCCAGCTCTGTGAAAGCTGTTTGAAAATCTGCACTGTCGCACAACATGGTGAAAGGACGACGTTTTCCTTTCCCTTTGAATGAGCTGACCGAGTCGCAGCCAGTGAAAACGTGTAAACCAATCAGACCGTCACACACAGACTCGCCCAATGTAGCCCTCACGGTTCCAATATCGAGTACCCTTGTGTTCTTGTGGCCGGTAGAAAACAATAACCGTGTCTGACTGTCCTTCCACAAGCTGATCGCTATGATGGCTACATCACTGTCAGGACTGTGTATCACGACACTGTCGTGGCTCTGACTTGCATGTTTCGCATGAAGCAACAGTGTGGTATCAGCCTCTTCATGGTCACAGAACAGCTCTGATACGACACGGACATCAGGTGACTGAGTCGCCTGCACGGACACACTGAGCTCATGACATTCCTGACCGTGGGTGACGAAAAGAGAGTAGTCCTGATTACAATGAGGCAGGGGGTGAGATTGCCAGGTCTCAAACAAGAATTTGAACAAGGCCTCTTTGTTTCTGCCATCCCCAATGAATTTTTTCCACTGTGATGGTACCTTCTGAGAACTGCCATAGAGGTGGAAGAAATTTGTCCCGGTCTCGCTGTACCGACGAGAGCGCTCGGCGTTTTTGATGGAGATTTTCGGGTACCAATCACAAATGAAGTCGGCCCGAGTGGACTTGAATCTCCTCATCAGCTGGACGATGACACCGACCACAAGGTTTGCTAAATCACCAAAAGTATCAGGAATGCTTCTAAGGCCGTGTATCAAACCCATGGCGTCGATCATGAGGGCTGATCCACTTGAACAGGAAACGGCCAGTCCCTCAACCTTCTTCTCAATGCTATCCAGTAGCGCAGACTTCGCGGTTTTAGCTAAACTCCCATCACATGTAGACAAGGGTAAGGAAATGGGACTAAGTGAATAGGACAAAATACCTCTCAAGTCAAGCTGACGGGTTTGAGCGATGATGAGAAACCTCGCCCAGCAGTTTGTAATCCGACCGCAAGGCCGTGAGACCTTTGCTCCCACCTTTAGGAGGCCTCCTCAAGTCAGCAAACGTCTCCAGATTTTGGGTTTTGATTGGTGAGTAGAAGTCCTTCGTGTTCTCGATTACACGAGAAGACACTAATTCCTGCAGGAGGGACTCACCCACATCATGAGCTAAGAGAAGATCATGTTTCACCTCATCTGTAGCAACACAACCAGAACTTATGCTGACAAGGTTCGGATTCGGATCAAATGGGTTGACCATAGATTCGACAGTACGAATCACATCATCAATGCGACAGTTATCTCTTTCAGTGCGACACTTGTCAAGATCCTTTCGCACACGACAGTCAACAGAGACACCGGCCACGGTTTGACACTTGGTGCTAATAGCGGCTCGTTCGTTCCGAGACATTGTCCAGCGTTCAACAGCACCGTGGTGAAGGGTGAAATTCCGGATCCCTCCTTTAGTTTTACATTCCCCATTGACGGTCTGTTCAATGGCCTGATCACCAGCGATTGACGTGAAGCCGTGATCACCCTGCCGCTGGACTGTCCACTGCCCAGGCTGTTTGATCTCCTCGTAACATTGCATATGAGAGTGAGGTAAGGCCATCATTTCAACGTAGTACACAGTCGCATATCTCGCGTAATTGATGCGATCGTATGCATGGAACCAAGGCAATAACAATCGCTCCATGGTCAGATGCGCTTCCCAGTCAGACTCCCGGGTCGCTCTGATGTAGAACAACAAGTTCCTCACCATCTGGGTATACGACAACCAAAATGCAAAGGTAGGATACATTCTGGATTGTTCTTGGGTCCATTCGTCGAACTTCGCCACGGCAGCTGTGAAGCTCGATTGACGAGCATCAGAGTTACCGACTGAAAGATCTTCGAAAACAATAAGAATTTCACTTAACTCTCCGTGTGGTAACGAATCAAGAAATTTCTGCATCATCAGACGACTGAGAGCTTCATAGCAGAGCTTGTGTGTCCAAATGGCTCGATTGTAATGATGTCCCGATAGAACACCATTGATGGACCCTTCCGCAACAATCTGGGACTCGATCATGACATCTCTGAGGTCCCCGGTGTGCGTCGTTCCGGATAAAAACGTACTCCGCAGTGCGAAGTGCTGGGGGGACGTGGGGTTGGGGGCAGCCGTGGTGGGACGTGGGCACGGGGGCAAATCTCCTGGCGGCCTCCTGGAGGACAGAGCGTTGGCGAACCGCAGACCAGGGGCCGGTGGCGTCAGCGATGAACTCAAGCCGTGGGAATTTGATGATGTCACCAGACCAACAAATTGTTCCACCTGCTGGAATGAGAAAGGAAAGTGTCTCACAAGAATGCTTGAAGGGATTGGATGGAGGATGGTTTCCTTGTGGAAGGCAAGAATTAGACTGATAAGGTGGTGATGAAAGGGTTCCCGCACCTGGACCGTTCAGGCCTTCAGGATGTGAATGAGGCCCTCCAGTTTACGACAGCTGGTTACCCATCATCACCGAATGGTGAACCTCGTGGGCAACTGGAATGATTTATTTCATCTGTATAATGAACATTGTCTGTCACATGTATGCTTATTCGTCTCCCCATTAATGTGTACACCTCACAGTCTGATTTTCCACTTGCCAAAACAAATAAATAATATAACCTCTAACTTTATCAAATATCTTGTGCAAAGTAATCCAAAACATTTTACTTCCTCATGGTAGCTGCCCTTGGCAGCATTCCATTGTCGATATGCGCGACGAGTCTTCAGGTCATGCATGAATCCTCCTCCAAGGTGAGGTGTTGCTTCTTTGACCCAAAGATATTGAGGGAAGTACTCATTTGGGAAAGCTTTTCGAGCTTCGATGTCGAGGTCTGAAGTGGGAAACAGGTGGCAATCAAGGTCACACGTATATATATATATGATGTCATTACGGTGTAAACACTTGCTCACTTTGAGAGTGGCAGGAAAAGTGGCAGAAAACATCCAATCATCTTTGGGGTAAATAGATTACAGACGATCGATGGTCGGGTCTCAAGAACATTGGGTGTGTGTTCATTTACCAAGTATCTTGTGGAGAGATCGCCAAGTGGTTTAAACATTCGAGCAAGAACTCCATTCAAAACCGGTAAGGAACGGCTGGCTTGGCAAGCGCTAGATAGCTGCTTGGTAAATGAGCACACCTCCAGCCCTTATGGGGTATATAGATTAGAGTAGATCTTCGCTCAGTTCTGTAAGTAAAACTTACCTCATGGATGTCGGGCTTGCTCCAAATTTCTTTGTTTAATGTTATAAACACCATCAGCGACTGTTTAAAAAGCTAATCATACGTGTTTGTGGTTTATAATATTTTACAAGCCCGGCTAAGCCGCTGTTAGACTTCCGGTCTTGTTTATGGAAAAAAGCGTGACCGACACAGAAGAAGCACACAAACAACAACAACAACAACAGCTATAATGTATTATAAAACAACATTTTTTCCGTTTCACTTCATTTTACATCCTCAATGAGATTCACAGATACACATGCAATATGTTTATGAAGTACAACTTGCCGTCATTTGATTAAGAATGGTCATCGAAACGACCAGATGACATGCACACCTAGTTTATTTTTATTTTTTTTGTATACAAGATCCATTTGATTTTGTTTTGCTCTCTCCCTCCCACTGATCTCTCGATGGCCCTGCTCTCAGATGTTGTGTTTGTGTTCCCCCCCCTCTCGCCCCATCGTGTCTACCGCTCGTGAAAGAGCTAACATTAATCACACAGAAAGACAAACCGACACATTAAACATATAACATGGGGAGCGGTAGACACGATGGGGCGAGAGGGGGGGGAACACAAACACAACATCTGAGAGCAGGGACATCGAGAGATCAGTGGGAGGGAGAGGGCTTTGGGGGTGGGGCATGGGTGGGGGGGGGGGGGGGTGGGAGAGGTATAAAACATATGGACACTGCCAGGACTTCCAGGAAAGAAGTTGGAAGTTGAAAGAAGAAAGTTGAAAGCAGAAAGTAGTTGTAATAAAAGCAAGGTAACGATGAAAGCAGCAATTGGTAATCTTCCATTCCTGATGGTTACCTCGGCAGAATATCTCACGTGTCACGGGGCTCCGACAAAGCGCACAGTGCACCTGTCCGGTGTTGTGACGACGCACTCCTTGCAGGCATGACACACAATAAACATGGCGACAGGGACGGTACCTGTGCGGCCCAACTGCTATGTCAAGGCAAATGGGACAGGTGAGATTCTCCAGATGCTCGTTCTCCTTCTGGGTTGTGTTTGGTTCCACCTGCACTCACAAGATAAATGAATCACTCACGGTCGTTGAACAATGTTGTGGAAATATTCTATTTTTATCTTGAAACTAACAATATTGGGAGCATCGATATCCAGAATTGGTGATATAATCATGATGAATGGTCTGTGATTTAAAAACGCCTCTTAATTAACAAAGGGTTAAAAAATATCAAGCTTCACAGCAATGTTTGATGTCTTCCACCTTTTTTTTCATTAATTCAACACGTGATCTTGAATCAGAATCCCAAAGTGTCGGGTTTTTCCAAAGCCGTGAAAAGCCTGACAAAGGCACATTGGCCTAAAAACTAAGATGGACGATCATACAAAGAGCCGCTGTTTCTCCAATCCCCCACAACATAACGTAACACACACATAGCAACGGGTTTATGGTGGTGGAGGCCCCAGTGCACACATGGGTGGTGGTGGCTTTCACAACAACTACACCTCCAATAATAGGATTGCTCTGAAAAAATTACCTCAACATTGCCTTCACAACAACAACAATAAGTCGTCAACAACAACACCAACACAACACAATCTCTTCGGAGAAGGAAGCTATTCGAGGCCTGAAGGCGAAAAGCCTGAGGTCTGTCTGGACATGCTAAGGCCTCGGATTTATGAATTAGTCCATCCGTCCAAACATCCAATCAAAAACCCCAGTTGGGTTATTTTGTAGATGCACAGTGTCTACAGAATGTCTACACCCCCTTTTCAAATTTTCACCTTTTGTTTACTTATATCCTGGAATTAAAATGCATTAAATCAGACTTTTTACACCTTTATTTACACATCGTAACCCACAACTTCCAAATGAAAAACAAATTCTACAAATTTTTTAATTGATTGGATAAGTGTCCACCTTCCTCATAATTATAGCAATTGCAAATTAGCTCAGGTGTAACCAATCACCTTCCAAATCACACACCAAGTTAATCGGCCTCCACCTGTGTCAAATTGTAGTGATTCTGATTAATTCAGAATAAAATCAGCTGTTCCTGTCGGTTTTCTCTGCTGGGTAGTGCATTTCACAGAAAAGACTCCACCATGAGCACCAAGGAGCCTTCAAAAGACCTCCGGGATAAAGTTGTGGAGAGACAGATCAGGGGATAGGTATAAAAATATTTCATAGTCAAGACGATCATTAAGAAGTGGCAGGCGTATGCTACCACCAAGACCCTGCCAAGATCAGGCCGTCCCTCCAAACTGGATGACCAAGCAAGGAGGAGACTGATCAGAGAGGCCACCAAGAGGCCAATGGCAACTTTGAAAGATTTACAGGCCTTTTTGTTAAAGATTGGTCACTGTGTGCGTGTGACTACAATATCCCTGATTTCCAAACTGATTGTAGATGACCTTGAGCAAAAGAGGGTGAAAAGAACAGAGAGGGGGTGAGATAGAGCGGAAGATAGAAGCTTGAACCTCAAACAACAGATCTACCACCAGCTTCAGATGCTCTTCCTGGAGTGAAATCAGATTGTGATAAAAGAAAAGGTGTACCTGCAAGAGACATGACCTGGAATGGTATCTTGCCTGCGGAGACTGAATGGGTGATGGCTATGCAAATTTGGGTCATCTTCCATTTGCCACTGTTGGTGATGAACTCTGACCAATCAGATGCAAGGAGCTAGAAGAATGTTTTTGGGATTTTTCTGCAATGTTTGGATAACAAGGTGAATTTTCGTGCATGTAAGTGCTGGCTGATGATTAAAAAATTGTTCTTGCTGAAAATATTAATTATTGTCAGAAATGATGAGTTTTGAGATCCTGATTATGACCGGAAATGGCAAATTTAAACTTTGTTTATCCAGACAAAATAGACTGGATAGCAGAATTTATTGAACAAGAATTAATTAACTGCTTTAAAATGGTAATCCACAATAAGTCTCATACGTACGACATGACAAATGTACCTATGTCCTCTTACATGTTTAACATGAAATAAAACGTTTGTTGAAATTTGAATTAATGACA